>NC_088378.1:62690294-62990882 GCF_037993035.2 Macaca fascicularis
TCACATGGTCTTTCCTCCATGTGCATACATATCTGTGTCCACATGTCCTTGATTGAGCTCACCATAATGACTGCATTTTAGCTGAATCACTTCTTTAAAGACTGAATCTCCAAATACAGTTACATTCTGAGGTACTGGGGTTAAGACTTCAGTATGTGAATTTGGACAGAACGTAAATCAGCCCATGCCATTTTGTGCCACTTCGTGTCTTTTTTTGCCTCCCTTCTCTTTTTTTCTCACCTCGCCTTGGGCTTGTATCTTCCAAATAAAGCACCAAGAGTTTCATCCTTGACACTGGCTCTGTTTGCAGAGATTTGGGCTAATGCAACTGTCTGTCACATACCTGTGGCTTTCTTCCTTTCCCACAATCTTGCTGCCTCACCACGAGTAACCAACATCCTAAACTTGGTCTTTTCACATAAGTGTTGTGTCCAAATTATATATTTTTCAGTTTTACCTGTTTCTGAATATTTAAAAAGAATGTAGCCAGGTGTGGTGGCTCACGCCTATAATCCCAGCACTTTGGGAGGCTGAGGCAGGTGGATCACCAGGTCAAGAGATGGATACCATTTTGGCCAACATGGTGAAACCCCGTCTCTACTAAAAATACAAAAATTAGCTTGGTGTGGTGGTGCGCACCTGTAGTCCCAGCTACTTGGGAAGCTGAGGCAGGAGAATTGCTTGAACCGGGAAGCGGAGGTTGCAATGAGCCGAGATCATGCCACTGCACTCCATGCACTCCAGCCTGGGCGACAGAGCAACACTCCATCTCAAAAAAATAAAAATAAAAAATAAGAGTGTAACATTGTATGTTGTCTTCTGACGCTTTTTCCCACTCAGCACTGTAATTTTTTTTTTTTTTTTTTTTTTTTTTTTTGAGACAGAGTCTGGCTCTGCCGCCCAGGCTGGAGTGCAGTGGCCGGATCTCAGCTCACTGCAAGCTCCGCCTCCCGGGTTCACGCCATTCTCCTGCCTCAGCCTCCCGAGTAGTTGGGACTACAGGCGCCCGCCACCGTGCCCGGCTAGTTTTTTGTATTTTTTAGCAGAGACGGGGTTTCACCATGTTAGCCAGGATGGTCTCGATCTCCTGACCTCGTGATCCGCCCGTCTCGGCCTCCCAAAGTGCTGGGATTACAGGCTTGAGCCACCGCGCCCGGCCTCAGCACTGTATTAATAAAACTCATCTCTTTGATATGAATAGCTGTAATTTATTCATTTTTACTTGCTGCAGAGTATTCCATGGTAAGAATATACCACAGTGTAAACTTTTTTTTGTCAACAGACATTGAGTTGTGTTCTACAAAGGCAGATGGCCAAACAGCACACATAACAGGCCCCCTAGAGACCCTCTGCTGGAGATGCCTTGAGAAAAAGCAGTAGAAGGAGTGCAGGTCCCCTGCTGTCAATTTCATCTGGGGCACTAAATAGACCGCTAAAGAAGCCCACTCTCGGAATCCAAAAAAGGTTCCCTAAACCTTGTGGGGATTGTAAGCTCTATGATGAAGGAGGCACCAGGCTCTCTCCTGGCATCATCAGAGGTTGTGTTTGCAGTTAGGCAACATTGCAAACTAGCAGCAGGATTTGTTTCATCAGCATCCATGGTTGGGGAACAAGGGGCCCTTCCCTGCCCTGACAGCAGCAGCAGAATGGGGTCTAAGCCTTGCATCTGATGAGACTTCACTGCCCTAAGTCTTGGGTCATTGCCAGTTTCCATGGAGCTCCACAAGAGCCTGACTTCTTTTCTGGGAGATGAACTTGTAGAACACTTTGACATGTTAGCATTGTCCTCTGAGGTAGTTAGTGGTTTGTTTGTTTTGAGATGGAGTCTCATTCTGTTGCCCGGGCTGGAGTGCAGTGGCACCATCTCGGCTCACTGCAACCTCCCACCTCCTGGGTTCAAGCAATTCTCCTGCCTCAGCCTCCCAAGTAGCTGGGATTACAGGTGCCCACCACCACGCCTGGCTAATATTTGTATTTTTAGTAGAGACGGGGTTTCACCATGTTGGCCAGGCTGGTCTCGAACTCCTGATCTCAAGTGATCCACCCGCCTTGGCCTCCCAAAGTACTGGGATTGTAGGTGTGAGCCACTGCGCCCAGCCTAGTGTTTCTAATCCCCAGGATATATATCTAGGAGTGAAACTGCCGAGTCATAGGGTATGTGAATATTCAACGCTAATTTAACCTCATACCCGTAATATACCAGATCCCACTGATAGTTCTAGCATATCCTCCAAGTATTTTCTAATAATTTCACTTTTGCCAGTCAGTTAGGTAGAGAGCAGCATCTCCCTGTGATTTTGACTTCACTTTCCCTGCTTGCTAGTGAAAATCACTTCATGTGTACATGGACCATCTGATTCTCTTTTGCAAAATGACTTTTTGCTCATTTTTGTATTGATTTGTCTTTCTCTCGCCAACTTGTAAGAATTATATGTACACATCTTACTGCCAACCCTTAGGATTTTTTAATCTCCCAATTTGTAACTTTTTAAAAAAATTTTTTTAAGGTGTCCTATGACAAGGAAAAGTTCTAAGCTTTAGTGTAGTTGAGTTTATTAGTCTTTTCTTTTGTACTCAGCCCTTTTATTGTCTTCTATAAGAAATCTTTTCCTATCCAAGGTTATAAAAACAAACTTCAAAATGATTCACAAAGAAAAAATCATAATAGAAGTTAAAAATTAGTTAGAATTGAAAGGTAATGAAAGTGCCATATACCAAGCCTTGCAAAACATGGCCAAAGAAATGTTTTGGGGAAAATGCAGTCTTGAGTAGTAATATTAGAAGAGTTGTAGATTAATAAGCTAAATATCCAACTTAAGAAACATGTCAGAGACCATTCATCCTGACCAGTATCACTCTCCCAACCTTCCTTGAAGTTGCAGTGGCTGTGATTGTCATTTCTTTTCTTTTTTGAGATGAGGGTCTTGCCTTGTCATCCAGACTGGAGTGCAGTGGTGTGAACATGGTTTACAGTAACTTCAAACTCCCGGGTTCCAGCGATTCTCCTACCTCAGCCTCCCAAATAGCTGGGACCACAGGTGTGCACCACCAAGCCTGGTTGTTATATGTTTTTGAGAGATGGGGTCTCACTGTGGTGCCTAGGCTGGTCTTGAACTTTTGGTATCAAGCAATGCTCCCAGCTCAACCTCCCAAGTGTTGGGTTTCTGACTGTTAGCCACCATACCCGGCCTTATTATTGTCATTTCTAGGTCAGGTTGGTTGAGTATTCATTTTCCTGAGGCCCATCCCCCAATTTACCAGGTGGATAATACTAGGGTCACTTTGAAGTCCAAAACTGAAGACACCATAACCAAACTGGAGATACCAGGAGCAACCCAAGTCCCTGAGTCACTAGCTGGAGGAGAGCCACAGAGCATTACCCAACCTGGAACATCCAAAGTGGACTTTGATGAGGAAAATGTAAACTCTTATTGTGTGAAGTCATTGAGATTTGGGGGTTGTTTGTTAGAGCATGAGCCTAATACAAGAAGTAAAAAAAAAAAAAAAAAAAAAAAAGAGGAAGAATTCCAAAGGAAACAGAAGAAAAGAGAAAATAAAGAGCAGAAATCAGTGAAATTGAAAACAAAGAAACAACAGAAAGGCCCAACAAAGGGACCACTGTTCTTTCCTGAGCCTCAGGAAAGCCATCAGATAACTGTCCGATTCTGTTCTTAGTCCTCTTACCAAGTCTATTTTTCTCTCCCCATGCTGTTCATAAGAAGAGCGTATCGAGAACCTGCATATATAAAGCTGTGTGGGTTGGATTCTTTGTTACTTATACCTCCAATGGCCAAATACATTTTCACCCATCACAGGAACCAAAGGAAAGAGATGGTCTGAGCACAGAGAATGAATCTAGGAAAGAGGTGACTGGTTTGGGCTGCATCAGGAAAACGCGAAGGCTAAAGACGAGAGCAAGAGACCAAAATGCAGGGAGTACAGGTGGAAAAGGGCAAGTGGAACAGGGGCACCCAGGGCAGGAGAGCAGGGCTTCCTGGCAAGCTTAGGACGCGTGCTCCCCCTGCAAGGAGAGAAGGTAAAAGCAGAGTTGTCCTATTTGCATGCATCAGGTATTTTCCATTGCCAAGAAAAGAATTCAATCCCATTTCCCATGTAATGAGTGAAGCGTAGTCTATGTTTTCAGTTAATTCTACAAGAGTGCTTTTGAAAAAAAGTACTCCAAAGAATTAATTGGGAAAACAATCATACAGAGCCCTGGTAATAGTCACCATCATCATCCATTGCTGTTTACAAAGGAGACTCTCTCTGTATTTAATCATGTGGGATCTCTATTTTAATTTGTTTTCTTTGTTGAACTGCATCATAATTGACTATCTCCTGCTACTTGTTACCTTTTTGCAGTGCAGGATGTGTGGGGGAGCAGAATTTCCACTTGTTTCCTTTCATCAACAAAGTAGAACATCACAGACTCAGATGAGCCCTATGTAGCAATACGCAAAGGACATTACTTGAAAACTCAACTTTCTTGTCTCAGACTTTTATTGGTGTAGTTTGTTGTCTCCAAAAGAGCTGCAACAATATTCTCAGTGGTTCTACCACTCAGCCCCTTGGGATGAAGGTGCTTAGTAATATTTCACTATTTAGTCTACAGCCTCACTATGTATGTATGTACGTTTTGTTTGTTTGCTTGTTGGCTTGAGATGGAGTCTCAGTCTGTCACGAGGCTGGAGCACAGTGGTACAAACTGGGCTTACTGCAGCCTCTACCTCTCAGGCTCAAGCGACCCTCCCATCTCAGCCTCCCAAGTAGCTGGGACTACAGGTGTACACCACCTCACTCGGTTAATGTTGTTTGTTTGGAGGCAAGGTCTCACCATGTTGTCCAGGCTACTCTCGAACTCCTGGGCTCAAGCAATCCACCCACCTCAGCCTCCCAAAGTGCTGAGATTACAGGCATGAGCCAACTGTGCCCAGCCAGCCTTAGTGTTTATAGACCTGGTTTCCTCAGGTCCAAATCCCTCTCCTTCAATCAAACGTTATACAACTGGAACTGTCCTCCACGTCGGCTCCATTTATAGAGCATTCTATTTCCTTACCTCCCCACCATTAACTTTTCCCTGGCTAATTTGAAACTGCCTGTACAAACTTTAAATGAGTTCTTTGTGGACGTCAGAAAGTGCTTACATTCTTAGCAGTTCCTGTAATCCTGTAACCAAAGAAGCATTGTTGATGGCCAAGGTCTATTCTTCCTATAAATATGATTGAGTTCTGACACCTGGTATAATGTTTTCTTTAAAATGAGAGCCAATGTAATAAAATTCTATATGGAATGGTCTGTAAAATGCTTTAATAAAATTAAAACAATTTCGCAGAAAATTTCAATAATTTTTTCTAACTTTCTTTTCTGATTGCACAGTTAATTTTACCATCTAGTTACTTCAATAATATTTTCTCTGCCTACAGAGCAAATATAAGGGTAAATTATACAGACCCTGCTTTAGTAAGGCTCACAGTTCAAGCTGGTCTAACTAACATGATGAGTCAATGCTATGGAAAAACAGAAGAAACCAATTAATTCTGTTCAGAGTAAGATCAAAGAGGATCTCATATGGATGACCTTGGGACTTATTGGGGTAACTAGACCGAGAAGGATGAGTCCATTACCAGGATTTAAGAATCCAGAACTAAGTGCTAAGTAAGGAGTCTGAGGAAAGCATCAGCTAAAATTCACTAATTGTTAAATTACTACATACATGAAGTTTTATACCCTGGCATTTGTGTTTTACGTTGGCTAAAGAGTATAATTCAATAAAACCACTGGACACCTTTAAAGGCGCTTCAGTGGCATTCTTTCATTGAGGAGAAGTCTGCAGAAGGGTAGCACTTTCAAGTAAAACATAGTACTCTAAGCACGGTTAGCTTACATGTTCTTCCATTTATTTAAGTGCCTTAAAAACAAAAGGAGAATCAAAATCTTGACAGATCTTGGTTTAATCCTTTTCTTCTCTAAAAGTAGGTTTCTGTTTTGGGGAGGGGATTTATTTATTTTATTTATTTATTTTTTTGAGACAGAGTCTCGCTCTGTCACCCAGGCTGGAATGCGGTGGCGCCATCTCCGCTCACTGCAAGCTCCGCCTCCCGGGTTCACGCCATTCTCCTGCCTCAGCCTCCTGAGTAGCTGGGACTACAGGCGCCCGCCACCGTGCCCGGCTAATTTTTTGTATTTTTAGTAGAGACGGGGTTTCACCGTGTTAGCCAGGATGGCTCGATCTCCTGACCTTGTGATCCGCCCGCCTCCGCCTCTCAAACTGCTGGGATTACAGGCTTGAGCCACCGCGCCCGGCTGGAGGGGATTTAATTGCTCATCTGATCTAAATGCCCATAACAAAAATAATATAAAATGCCAATGTAACCAATCCACCATGATTGTTTTTTCTTTTTTTCCTAGGAATTAACAGTGGCAGGCCCCGGAAATAGATGGGTCAGAGCAAATCTGTGGTCATCAGCAGGTGCACAGTCCAATCGGTGTGTGAGATGCATGCACAGGGCAGTACAGACGGCAACTGTGATGGAATTAACACGGTAGGCCCTGGAAACAGATGAGTAATAGCAAATCTGCAGTCATCACCAGGTGCACGGTGCAGTGGGGGTGTGTGAGATGCACAGGGCAGACAGTACAGCCTGCAACTGTGGTGCAGGCACAGAACGGGATTGAATTTCGCTAAATAGACGAAGAAAAAGTATGGTCTCTGTCCTCAGGGCACTTGCAACCCATTAGGCTGAATCATATGAACTGCAGATTATGCAGGTAAAATATGGCCACATATCCACACCTTCATAGGGCTCTGCCTGACACACGGAGGACACAATCACAAGAGCCCAAGCAGGGAAGGGGCCGGGAAAAAGTGGACATAACCCCGCCCCAGTCCAGCGGTGCAGATCAATAAACCAAGACTTACGGCCAACCTGAAATAGATTCTATTCATGAAAGTCCTTCCAGAAACAACATTCAGGATGACGGCATCAGTGTTAGCCAAGTGTCTGATGGTCTGGGTGTCACATCTGTGTGCGTGCCCAAATGGATGAAATTCATGCACAACCAATAAACCACACAAAAGTGATTGTTATGCTGAGCCGAACAACCATTTTTCACTTCCCTTTGTCTCTCCCATAGTTTCTCTTTCCTTTTCACTTCCTGGACCTACCAAAGCCTTAGGTGGGCAGGCATCCAGTGACTGTCCTTTTCAGCTTCGACGATGGCAACACAATCTCTTGGCTATGTATTTGTGGAAGAGTTCCTTTTCACGATGAGAATTTCCAAAATTGATACCATTCTACATTATTCTTTTATTTAAAACCAAAGGAAACATAGAAACGAGTTTGAGAAATACCACTTCAAGATGGGGATGGGAGGCAAAAATGCTTCAGCCAACTAGGAGGTGGGCAAAAATGCTCTGATTCCCTTTGTTTTCATATATCATTTCGTTGAAGGTAATGGGAGGGATTTAATAGAAAAGATATGCTGATGACAAATCAAGTCAATATTAAAAGAATACTCTAGGCCGAGCACGGTGTTTCACGCCTGTAATCCCAGCACTTTGGGAGGCTGAGGTGAGCGGATCACCTGAGGTTGGGAGTTCGAGACCAGCCTGACCAACAAAAGAAACCCATCTCTACTACAAATACAAGATTAGTCAGGCGTAGTGGCGGGCGCCTGTAATCCCAGCTATTTGGGAGTCTGAGGCAGGAGAATCACTTGAACCCGGGAGGCGGAGGTTGCAGTGAGCCAAGATCGCACCATTGCACTCCAGCCTGGCCAACAAGAGTGAAACTCCATCTCAAAAAAAAAAAAAAAAGAATACTCTATTATTCTGAATATTCGGAATGTGTGTCCAATCATAGACTTTTGTCATTTCTTGAGTTCTGACTCAGCCAAAACATCCGAGTGAGATTTCTAACAGTAAAAACTGCATCTCTAGGCCACTGACCACACTGCAGCCCTCTGACAGTGTCACACTGGCATTATTTTGCTGCTTATGGACAAAAGAATGAGCAATTTCCTGTTAGCTGGCTCTGAATACCTTTTTCACTAGAGGCTGAGATGGAGTCAGTACCGCTGCTACAGGAATACGAGTCAACATCTCTTAAATGTTGTGTGCCAGACTATGCGAAGAAAGGGCCTTAAAAACATTCTCTCATGTAATCACCATAAGCCTTCGAAGTAGACGCTATTATTATCCCCACTTCATAGATAACTGAGGAGTAGAGAGGTCAGTCACTTGCTTCAAGTCACAGATCTTGTAAATGGCAAAGTGAGATAGCTGGGTGATTCGAATTCAAAAGCCGAGCCCCCGCCTGCTTCTATCTGCTTGATGCCAATTTCCAAAAGTCAAAGGCTTCTGAATTCGCACTAATTCCTCAAATCCCTCCTCTCTTATCCTGGTGCAGTCTCAGTTGGAGTGACAGCAAGTTTAGATATGAGTAAGAAAACAGAACCTGACACTCAATTAACAGGACAATTGCTTCCTTCAGAGACAATCTTACTTTATATTAAACTTCATTTCTGAAGCTCTCTGATTCTCTAAAATAATCAAAATGTTCAGCCCAAGATATGTCAAAATGGTGAAGAAATATCTTAAAATCCACTTTTTATCCCTCTAACAATAAAGTTAAATCTTCCCCTTTAATGGGTCTAGTCAGTGAAAGAACATTTCTCTCATTTTAATCATTTTTCTCCTGATATTTTCTCTCCTTTTAATCATTTCTTCACAAACATCTGAATGTTTACAATGCTCCAGGGAAGAGGAGAGAAAATGAGAATATCCTTATCCCCAGGTGTGAGGAGTAATTACTCCATTGCCCTTTTAAATACCTCTGAGGTTTATTTCTTAATTTTTTCCCTCCAACTTCAGTTTCACAACTTCTTCATGAAACAAGGAGCTTGGTAAAGGAGGCCAGCGAGTAACAGGTTGGCTGTGAGCGTGACATGAATGCTCAGGCTGTCTTCCTCAGAGAGCAGTGACTCCAATGGTCAGTGACATGCAGGAGGGAATGCAGGATTAGGACCGACTTTCCTTAGGTGTAGACTCACTTGTTTTAATCCCTGAGGTATGTTGTAAATGGGCAGTGCATGAACAGGTGATCAACTCAGAAGACGAGCTTCAGAAAGGTTGCCATAGAACTTTAGAATATGCCTAGGGATGGCCAAGTTACAACCAGAATTGAGTCCTTAATCACTGACCCCATGTGTGTTTCTATGGAAGAGATATGGACTATGTGCTCCAAAAGTTCTGAAAAACTGTTTGTGAGTCTCCTGACTGTGTAGCAAGCATTATTTTGTTGCTTATAGACAAAATTTCTCTCCTCTATCCAAATCAGTAGGCTATAGGCCATTATTTAAGAAAAATTTTTGAGTACAAAAAAATTCGTCTTTTATATACACACATGCACACATATATAGGGTTTGGGACAGACTCCACACCCCTAAAACTAGAGGAAAAACAAGGCCCTCTAGCTGGTCTGAACATGATGTAATCGCTTTTTCCTTTACTTATGTAAAAGGTACCCTTTGTCAAATCAGCACACTTCTGGCAATAATTCTGGCCCCAAATAAATAGAAACTCTAAGGTGAAACTTAGCAATTGTGAAATTTCCAAATAATTAAAAGGTACATTTTACAGTAAAGAGATTTTTTTCTAATTCCATATGGCCATAGGCTATAAAATATATATATAAGTTCCCTTAGGTGTTACCAAATGTGTGTTGAGGTCCTCAGCTAGGGTTGAGGGACCCTAACTAGGGTTAATACATCATGCAAAGTTTTCCACATATTGGAAGAAACATCAGAAGTCAGCTTTTGTGTGCTCCTTAAGCCAGTTTTAAAATAGCTTTTAAAATACTCACCTTCCAGCTGATTAGCATGAAAGGTTTGAAAAAAATACAAAAGCAGAGTGCTATGGATTGAATGTTTATGTCCTCCCAAAATTCCTATGTTGAAACCCTAATCTCCAAAGCAATGGTATTAGGAGGCAGGGCTAATATAGCGGGCCTTTGGGAGGGGAGTAGGTCCTGAGGGTGGAGCCCTCATGAATATTAGTGCTTTTACAAGAAGGGAAAGGAGAGCTTGCTTGCTTCCTTTCTCTCTCTCTCTGCCATGTGAGGATGCAATGGGAAGACAGCTATCTGCAAACCAGGATAAGGGTGCTCACCAGGAACTCACCTTGATCTTGGACTTCCCAGCCTCCAGAATGGTGAGAAGTTTCATTTAAGCTACCCAGAGTATGGTATTTTGTTATTGCATCCTGAGCTGATTAAGACACAGAGTAACTTACAAAATCAATAACATCAAGTATCATTGGCCAAGCCAATGAGCGGCCATACCAAAAGTAGTTTACTTTTAAGATGTCTATCTTCCACAGAATCTCCAAGGAAGTAGCTTGCAGTAGTCTCATCCCCACAGAAATGATGCAGTGATTTTATGAACAAGGGTAGGAGCAAAACGTGAACTAATGGTCTACAAAACTAATCTCATCTACAATAGGAGAAAACAAGTCAGGCCTACTTCTCCATACCATTCATGCCTGTGGTAGCAAAAAGGCAGCATGAGTCTCATGTTTTGCTGGTGACATTCAAGTGTCAGACAGATTTACTTACTCGAGCTCTTTGGGGGATGAAAAGTTTTGTGTCAACACCTCAGGGTTTGCTGCAATACTACAACCTAAAAGTGAATGCTGATGGTCTTCCAGGGAAAAAATTTTAAAAAGCAAGCCCACAAAATAGATTCTACAATTTCAGGTTTGGTGTAGAAACAACTGAGAGAGAAATAGAGATAGAAAATGGACAAATATATAGACTGAAACACTACTTAAGGAGGATACAGGATTTCTTTTAAAATACTTCTTCTGAAAGAGATGGTACCCCCCCGACCCACCCCATCAACAAGAGGCAGTTTTGGAAATGTGAGCACGTTAGGGGTGCCACTGATGGGCGGCCACTACGGAGATTTAATGTGTTGGAGCATGCATACTCCACAAGCCCTGCAGCCTACAGCCCTCACAACAAAGAACTGACCCCATCAACACAACTTTCAGCTGCCCCACCAAATATTCATATAGATGGAAACTCAGTTTACCATAACAAATCTATGATCTCATTTCTTTCTATATATAAACACACAGAGAATTTTCAGCCCAGTTTTAATATGCTTTGGATTTTTCAAGAATGCAATGAGAGGATTCTGTAAATGGAAGGAAGCCTGTACAGCCAAGTGATTATGAGCAAGGAAGCCAGAGCCAGGCTGCTTTCATTTTAATCCCAGCTCTACCATTATTAGCAGATAACCAGGATAACCAGCAATAACCTGGAGAATTCCCTCATATGTAAAATGGGACTAACAGCAGTACTCACCTCATAAATTTATTAGAAAGGTATTAGAATAATGCCAGGCATACCACAAGCACTGTATGAGCGAAGCCATTACAGACTTGGTATGCCTAGAACTTTATCAAGAATTGGCCACATTTTAGAAAATCATACTGCTGACATCAACCCCGTTCCTGGTATTGAACTGCCAATGCAGCGGGTCTGAGTTGATAACTACCACATTCATGGTGATTTTTCATCTATTTATATTTATACACACACATAGGAAGTATGTGCCCTGCTTAGTAATTTAATTACGTCTTGTAATATAACCATGCTAGAGCATTTACATATGAAAATAATTATTTCATTATAAAATATTTTATCTGTTTCAGTTAGAACATCACTGATGTGTATGTTTTAGAGGCTGGTTGTATTACCTGCTAGTTTCATTTCAGAATAGTAAATGGAGCGATGTTTTTATGAGTGAAGGTAAGCTTTATCATCCACGATTTTCATCTGAAGATTGAAAAGTGATGCTATAAAATATTATAATAGGGGTAAGGTGTTGAGTTGTGTCTGGTAGAGTTTTAAAAATCACTCTTTTAAAGTATCCTGTCAAGGAGTTCAAGATCAGCCTGGCCAACATGGTGAAACTCCATCTCTACTAAAAATACAAAAATTAGCCAGGTGTGGTGGTGCATGAGCCTGTAATCCCACCTACTTGGGAGGCTGAGGCAGGAGAATTGCCTGAACCTGGGAGGCAGAGGCTGCAGTGAGTCGAGATTGTACCACTGCATTCCAGCCTGGGCGACAGGGTGAGACTCCATCTCAGAAAAAAAAATTTTTTTTAAGAAATAAAAATAAAGAATATTGTCAAAAAGCATCATCAAGCAACTTCACATGTCAACACATGTCCACAATTAAACCTGGATTACTACTGAGGCAAGCAGTTTCCATTAATTTCTAAGAAATCTTATTTATATATGTACATACGTAGAGGTGTACAAAGGTTTTTTTTGTTTTCGTTTTTGTTTTGTTTTTTTAGCAGCAATATATTTTTCAAACACAATTCAGGAGAAAACCTCAAATAAAAAGAAAGCCGAAGCTGTGGAGGGTGGCTGAAGGTAGAGGAGCCAGAAACTTCTCTCGTGGGTCCTGGGACTCCAGGGAACAAAGGCTGAAAAGCACCGATCTGGTTGGCCACTGCCTATAATGAAGACTGCCTGCCGAACATTCGTTTAAAGGATGGCTATTCAACTCACAAGTGGCATTTTCCCCACAGAAAAAGAGCTCACCAGCCAGCTAAGGCCTCCAAAGCGATTGAACTCAGTTATGCAGCAGAACTACAGCTCGGAGTTCTCCCCACAATCTGGGGAGTAAGAGGAGATGTTGCCACCCACTTCCTCGGCATAAAGCCAGCTCAAGACAAGAGTAAAACAGGCAGGGCTGGCTCGCCCCTGGTACACAGCTCCCTCCTCAGCACCAGCGCCCTACATGAGATCTCCCCAGCCCATACCCCACCCTCCTAGTGTGCTGAACACCCTGTGGTCACACAGCGCAAGGCTCTTCCCTCCGTCTGCCAAACACCCTTGGGTCTCCATGAAATACCAGACATTTTTTTCTTTCTTTCTTTTTTTTTTTTTTTTTTTTTGACGTGGAGTCTCCTTCTGTCACCCAGGCTGGAGTGTAGTGGCCTGATCTCGGCTCACAACCTCTGCCTCCAGGGGTCAAGTGATTCTCCTGCCTCAGCCTCCTAAGTAGCTGGGACTACAGGTGCCCACCACCACGCCCAGTTAATTTTTAGTAGAGACGGGGTTTCACCATGTTGGCCAGGCTGGTCTTGAACTCCTGACCCCAGGTGATCCACTCACCTTGGCCTCCAAAAGTGCTGGAATTACAGGCATCAGCCACTGCTCCAGGCTGAAATACTAGATCTTCATGGAAGTTCTCTTAAGAGGTAGAGAGGAAAACAGCCTGACTGAGCCGGGCGTGGTGGCTCATGCCTGTAATCCTAGCACTTTGGGAGGCTAAGGCCGGCAGATCACTTGAGGTCAGGAGTTCGAGACCAGCCTGGCCAACATGGTGAAACCTGATCTCCACTAAAAATACAAAAATTAGCCAGGCACGGTGGCAGGTACCTGTAATCCCAGCTACATGGGAGGCTGAGGCAGGAGAATCACTTGAACCTGGAAGGTGGAGGTTGCAGTGAGCTGAGATTGTGCCACTGCACTCAAACCTGGGCGAAAGATTGAGACTCCATCTCAAAAAAAAAAAAAAAAAAAAAATCCTGACTGAATTCAGTCACAGTAGTAATACATGAGTGGTTGCTAGTTCCTTTAACCACACCAGAGGCATTTTAAAGGGAAGACGTTTCCTAACTCCAGTGATTTTCATGGGCTGAATTCCAGGCAGTTCAGCAAACTCAACAATTCGGTGGTGTGAGAAAGGGCATTTTGGAGTAGGGTATTTCAGCTCTGCCTAGGAAGATACCTCAGAAAATTCCCCTCGTGCAATTTCACTTCACACATGCTTCTCCTGTTCTTCCATTTCTAATCCATAAAATCCCAAAATGCTTGGGAGGGTTTATTTTGATTTTTTTTTTTAAACAATAGTGCCCTGCTGGTAACAGCCACAGTCACTTGCTAATCTGAAGATACCTCGCACTTTCTCTTTCACTAGCTTCGTGTATGACGCGAAACAGAAATATTTCAATTACAGGTGACTAAGAGTAAGAAAAATATACAACTATATTTAAAATACTTAAATTAACAAGATAGTACTTTTCCATTCTAACAAAATATCATACATTCAGTTTAAACAAGAGTTAATATCCAGACACACGTTTTCAAAATACCTGATGCTAGTTGAAAATTAGTGACCATGAGGCTTTCCAAGATATTTCTAATTAGCAAACTGCGTACAATTTTGAAGAACTGTACACACTGTGCTGGAAGACAGACACTGAACAGGTCAAAATGCAAACTGATGTATCTTTCATCAACCTAAATCTTGTTGCTTCACTTTTCTAAATGATACTTTGGCTGTCAGCGAATCTTATCGCTTCTTTTCCTTAAAGACAATAATATATAACAACACCCCACACAAATAACCATAAACTTCTTTGTGTGAAATAAGCCCTATCAAAATGTGTTCATGTGTTTCTGTACCAACTGATCTATACTGAGACTGTCATGAAAAAGGTATCAAACAAGTGTAACAGGCCTATACTTAAACTTCTGCCTCAAAGGAGAAATCGGATACTTGCCACGTTATTGCAAAGTCAAAGCTGCTACACTTACAAATATGGTACATAGTTTAGAAAAATCAAATCAAGGCTGGGCACGGTGGCTCAAGCCTGTAATCCCAGCACTTTGGGAGGCCGAGACGGGCGGATCACAAGGTCAGGAGATCGAGACCATCCTGGCGAACATGGTGAAACCCCGTCTCTACTAAAAAAATACAAAAAACTAGCCGGGCGAGGTGGCGGGCGCCTGTAGTCCCAGCTACTCGGGAGACTGAGGCAGGAGAATGGCGTAAACCTGGGAGGCGGAGCTTGCAGTGAGCTGAGATCCGGCCACTGCACCCCAGCCTGGGCAACAGAGTGAGACTCCGTCTCAAAAAAAAAGAAAAATCAAATCAAAAATGTTTTCTCACTGGCTTTTTCAGATAAAGAAGTTGGACCACAAACCAACATATCTGTGTGAAAATAGCCACCAATTTTAGTCCCCCCAGCCCCTCAAAGAGGAACAATGTCACCAGTCCCTCACAATGATCATAGTATCTCTGGCCAGGGCTGCGATTTCTAGTGTGTGTCTCCACATTTTGTCTCTGGGGAAGCAAGACAAACAGGCTCTACCCGTTTTCCTCCTTTTGTCTCCACAAGCCAGCACCTAAGATCCTCTGAATTTGTTCCCATCCAATTCTGCAAACTTCCAAGAAGGGCAGTAGGTAACTTTTCAAAAAAAAAAAAAAAAAAAGAAATGACATAAGGTCACTACATAATACTGAGGCTGAAACGGGAAGAGGCTGTCCACTGTAAAAGCAAGGCACTTGGGGAGGAGCCAGGCAGGTGGCCTGAGCAGGGTCCCTCTCAGTGAGTCAACAGTTTCAGGCGCGTAAACCAGCTGACCAGGAGGGACGGTTCTGTGGACGAGGACTTCGTAGCTGAGGAGCCCGATTTCTTTTTGGTCCCTTCCTCCTGGAACGGAATCGTGGCGCTGCTGTGGAGATCTGAGTTGACGTAGCACCTGCTTCCTCGGATGTAGTCCGCACCCCGGACCAGATGCCGCTCGGTCATGGGTCTGGAGAACCGGTATGGGTGAGAGGAGCTCTCTTCGATGATCGGGGGAATCCGCTCGTTACTGAAATACCGACAAAGGGCGTCCTCCCCTGTTGACGGACAAAGTCCATTAAAATCACAATCCCGGTGGGGCGCGGTGGCTCACGCCTCTAATCTCAGCACTTTGGGAGGTCGAGGCAGGTAGATCACAAGGTCAAGAGATCAAGACCATCCTGGCCAACATGGTGAACCCTCATCTCTACTAAAAATACAAGAATTAGCCGGTGTGGTGGCGGGCGCCTGCAGTCCCAGCTATTCAAAGAATCATTTGAACCCAGGAGGCAGAGGTTGCAGTGAGCCGAGATCGCGCCACTGCACTGCAGCCTGGCAACAGAGCGAGACTGGCTCTCAAAATAAAGAAAAAAAAGTCACAATCCCCCGCACAGTGCTCTTTAGAGGGCCCTCAGCCTGCCCAGACTTCTGCCACCACCCTGAATGTGGACACCGTACCCTGCTCTCCTCCCTGGATTGGCCACAAGGTCCCACATGTGGCTGAGCCCACCAATGGGTGCTCTGGAAGCAGAAATGGGAAAGGTCCCTCCCACTTCAGGCTGCTTTAGCACCTGAGAGGTAACACACGGGGCTCCTTTAATGGGTGGGGATCAGAGACTGTAGTGCCCTGCGATGGCTGAACAAGAACTGCTCATGCACTGTTTAATGCAGGGCATTCAGGGACATTCCTGAACAAGGAAAAGAGTAGTCCTGCCCTAACTGCCAGCAGACCCCCTGGGATGGGGATGGAATGTTAAGAAACTTAATACAAAGTTAAAATACAGGACACTTTGGTAACAGGTAGCATCCTTGTGAAGCAGAAATTCTACACCCCAAAATATCAAAGATCTACGGGCATGGATGCTCACTGAAACATTTATTTTTATGCTTATTTTTATTTTTTGAAACAAGGTCTCACACTGTCATTCAGGCTGGAGTGCAGTGGTGCCATCTCAGCTAGTTGCAGCCTCCATCTCCCAGGCTCAAGAGATCCTCCCACCTCAGCCTCCCAAGTAGCTGGGACTACAGGTGCACACAACCACACCCAGCTGGTCTCGAAAATCCTGAGCTTAAATGATCCGCCCGCCTCAGCATCCTAAAGTGTTGGGATTATAGGCATGAGCCACCACACCTAGCCTGAAACATTTAGAATTTGAAAAAAACAAACAAAAATAACCTAAATTTCTAACAGTGGCACGTTGAATAAATAGGCGCTAGAGCCATAAGATGTCTTACTAATACGGCTATATTCTTTTAAAATATGTCTAGATAATATTCATTTTTACATAGTATTATTGAATATTTACTTCTCCATTTTTTTTTTTTTTTTTTTTGAGACGGAGTCTTACTCTGTTGCCCAGTCTTGAATGCAATGGTGCGGTCTGGGCTCACTGCAACCTCCACCTCCCAGGTTCCAGTGATTCTCCTGCCTCAGCCTCCCAAACAGCTGAGATTACAGGCACCCACCACCACACCTGGCTAATTTTTGTATTTTTAGTACGATGGGGTTTCACCATGTTGGCCAGGTTGGTCTCGAATTGCTGACCTCATGATCCACCTGCCTCGGCCTCCCAAAGTGCTGGGATTACAGGTGTGAATCACTGTGCCCGGCCAACTTCTCCCATTTTGCACTTTTTTCTAAGTATATAAATGTGAATACAGGAACAACTGGAAATCACACGAAAACATTCACAGTGATTATTTCTTAGGTTGGAGAAACAGATTCCAGCTGAGTTTTATTTTCTCATGCCTTCCACGTTTTTCAATGTACTTGCTTTGCTTTTGTAATGAAAGGGGAACAGTCACATCTAAAACGTGCCCATTTTCAAAAAGCCACATGTTGTGTAAGTCTATTTATATGAAATGTCCAGAACAGGCAAATCCACAAAGTAGATGAATGCCTGTCAGGGGCTGAAGGAGGATGGAATTGGGAGTGACTGCTAAAAGGCACAAGGTTTCTTTTTGGGGCGACAAAAATGTTCTGGAATAGTGGCAAGTGGTGCACAAGTCTGTGAATATACTAAAACCCACCTGATTGTATATTTTAAAAGGCTGAACCTTATGCAATGAGTTATATCCCAATAAAGCTGTTATTTTTAAAGTGGCTGTGTATAGATAGATACCTTTATTCCAAAACAATCATGCAAGAAAAATATGGGAGGAGGTGTGGAGGGAACAAGTATTTTTCCACTTCCCAATTTCACACCCTCTAACCCCGACACTTCATCTCTCCATGTATAAAATAAATTAAAGGCTCAACCCGGGCTCAGAAGAACGGTAAGGAAGATGTTAACGTGTCTAAATCTAAACAAAGGACAGCCCTGCCACCTGCTGACTGCTCCACAGATACTCACACGTTAACTAAGGGGATCTTGAATGGTACCCAGGCATCTCTCCCTTTTTCACTTTAGCATAATACAGGCGATCTGCGTACTTAGGTGACAAACTTTACCAAGTCCCTAGAAAGGGTCAGGGGTCAATCAATCCCTTTGGAAGGTTAGGCCTCCAGAATTTTTTCTTCTTCCCTTTACTATCTAAAGCCTATTGTACTTAACTTTTCAACTGCCCTTTGTTTCAACAACTGCAAAAACAATGTTATAGTGTTCTGCCAATGATGATGATCAAATGCAATCTGGCAATCAAATGAGAATGTTTTAAAACATTTCACTCAAGACTAGTATAATAACCAGTGACTTTGATTACAGGGTGAATTAAACACAAATTTCTTTTCAAGTAGTAATTACCTTCTAACACAAGAAGGACTTGGAAGAAAACAAATCCATGTTTGTTAATCAGAAATCAGAGAGACTCAAAAAATAAAAGTAACAAAATTTAGAATAAGATTGTTTAATGAAAGCTGGGCATGGCGGCACAGGTCTATAACACCAGCTATCTCAGGAAGCTGAAGTGGGAGGATCACTTGAACCCAGGAGTTCAAGGCCAGCTTGGGCAACATAGTAAGAACCCATCTCAATTTTTAAAAATAAATTTTAAAAAAGATTGTTTAATGAATAATTTATTTCTATTTATTAAAAAATTAGACCACTGGCTGGGTATGGTAGCATATGCCTGTAATTCCAGCACTTTGGGAGGCTGAGGCAGGAAGACCACTTATGGTTAGGAGTTTGAGACCAGCCTGGACAACATATTGAGACCCTGTCTCTACCAAAAAAAAGAAAAAATAGCCAGAAGTGGCAGCGTGGACCTGTAGCCCCTGCTACTCGGGAGGCTGAGGCAGGAGGATTGCTTGAGTCCAGGAGCTCAAGGCTACAGTGAGGTGTGATCATACCACTGCACTCCAGCCTGTGCAACAGAGCAAGACCCTGTCTCTAAAATAAATGGAAAAATAAAAATTAGACCATTAAAGTCTACAGCCTTTTTACAGCACTCAATGCTAATTAGGATATTTACAATCACTAACTAGGATGACATAATTTTGCTATTCTAGAAATAAGTAGGATCTTAAAGATCTTCTGCAGCCCTGATTTTATAGACGAGAAAATGAGGCTCAGAGAGGCCAAATATTCAGTCTACTTATTATAACACATTTACAAATAGAAGTGAAACCAGGGCCTGGGTCTGTTCACTCCCCATTTGCTGCTCCTTGGTTCGCTTGGCTTAAACGTACCTTTCCTGCCATGACCTCGAGGTCTGGCAAAAGGGTCCACAATCCCCATCCAGTTCCCATCAGCAGGCATGGACAAAGGCCGTGGCTTGCCTTCAGAGGGACGAGAGAGAAGGTGACAAGTTTGACAAGTTCTGGAACTTTAGTGAATCCTTGCCTTTATTTATAACGTAGACCCCACAATATCGCACCCACTTAGACAGAAGCAATAACAAATTTTAAAATAAGAAAAGTATTTTAAAGCACTGTATTTCCATAGCAGGCAATTAAGATAGAGGCACATTAAACTTGAGCCTGTGAGTCTACAGAGCAAAGCAACTCCAAAGCTAAAACCCAGGCACTGAAAGTTGAAACTGTAACATGATCTCACCCAGTTGGGCTTTGATGCCAGGCAGAGTAATGACTCAACAAGGATCCGCTTGAGAGAGATGAATAAAGGTCTCATACTTAGAATTTCATTGAGGTTTATGTTTTCCTCAGATTACTCTTAAAGTCTGCCAAATTCATCCAACAGTTCCAACTAAGGCAGGGGGCGGGGAGGAGAAGTCAAGGCCGACGGCAGAACAAAACAAACACTCGAAACTTACCATAAGATGGTGTTTTCTCTCTCATTTTTGTGGGCAGAATGTTGGTTTCCACCGAATACCCAGGCAACTGATCCGAGTCGGCAATGGTAAATCTTCGTCTCCGGCTTTCCTGGTCCAAGAAGGAATTCGGGGACTCTGAACCCTTAGAACCAGGCAGTGGTTGTTTGCACTTACTGGACCCTCCATACACAAAACTGCCATTCTCATCCCTGGAAGATAATATGCGCAATACTTAAGTTGTTTACAAAGATGTTCTCATACTGAAGAATTCCAGCAGTCCTGCTACCTCCGCACACAGAAGGTAACTTAAATTCTCCTTTTCCACTGGAGAAGCGTTCCTTTTGTCAACCCCAGTTGCCACTCAAATACATACAGATCCTATTACACAAGAGCCAAATACCATGATGTGATGAAATATAAGAATAAATGCAGGCCAGACATGGCAGCTCCTGCCTATAATCCCAGCACTTAGGGAGGCCAAGGCAGGTGGATCACCTGAAGTCAGGAGTTCAAGACCAGCCTGACAAACAAGGTGAAACCCCCATCTCTACTAAAAATACAAAAATTAGCGGGGCATGGTGGCGGGCACCTGTAGTCCCAGCTACTCGGGAGGCTGAGACAGGAGAATTGCTTGAACCCAGGAGGCGGAGGTTATGGGCAATGGAGCGCCAACCTGGGCAATGGAGTGAAACTCCACCTCAAAAAAAAAGAAAAAAAAAAAGAGTAAATGCAGGGTTTTAAAAATATATATGTATCTAAACAAATATACCTTTGAGAAGACAGCTCTAGTTTTGCTGTGCTTCTGTGTGTAGCTGAATATCCTATTTACTACAGCAATCACATGTTAAGGTGTGCTCTAGCAAACCATGTTGCTCACGCCAAGAGCTGTATCTTTGCCAAAATCCAGCAAAAAAGACTCTTGATATATAATGAAGTTATTATATTTGAAAACCATGTCAAAAGATACCAAGGAACCTTTTCTTTTTTTTTTTTTTTTTTGAGACGGAGTCTTGCTCTGCCGCCCAGGCTGGAGTGCAGTGGCATGATCTCGGCTCACTGCAAGCTCCGCCTTCCGGGTTCACACCATTCTCCTGCCTCAGCCTCCCGAGTAGCTGGGACTACAGGCGCCCGCCACCACGCCCGGCTAATTTTTTTGTATTTTTTGGTGGAGATGGGGTTTCACCGTGTTAGCCAGGATGGTCTCAATCTCCTGACCTCATGATCTGCCTGCCTCGGCCTCCTAAAGTGCTGGGATTACAGGCGTGAGCCACTGCGCCCGGCCAAAGGAACCCTTATATTAACCAATGGAGAGTGATTCTTCTCTGAACCAAATACTACAAAACCAGCAAAAGTTGGATCACCGATTCCATCCTAATTCTATCTACCTGTCAGTTTAAAGTGTAGGATTAATTTGAGTCCAAGTTACCAGCTGATTAGACTTTTTTGCACTTGGTAAATTCCATTAGGCAAATCAGGACAAAAACTGCTAGACAAAATACAGAATCAGCTGAGTCCCAAAGCCATCTACTAATCAGCCATGCCTGTGTGTGGTATTCCCAGGTGGGATGGCACCCACCTACCCCTCCCACCCACAAATATATCTCTTTCCATACCTTTAAACCTGGCATATAACTCCCCATTCACAAAGTTTCCATGACTCATGACTGGTTTCTCGGTAATCCATTCACGTTTTTCATTCCTCGGAAAATCCTTCATGAGTGGTGTGTTTGTGCACTCTCAAAAGCGTCCTCCCAAGCAGTTTAATCCAGTTCTCTTTCTAGCCCCAGGTTCCTTTATCTCTCACTATGTACACACCACTCCTTTTCTTGCTCCCGCAACCCAGACAAGAACATTCTGGATCAAGGGAGGGCATCCTCCTCCAGTTTCTGATGAAACAATCCACACATTAGTCATCGTGGAATGCTGTGCTCTCTATATGCAGAGGCAAATACTACCTGTAACTTTAAACACACTTAAGATCTCGTGAACCAGAATGCCCTGATCACCTGAGGTACATTCGTACATGCTGTAATAAGTTCTGAGTAAACCAAGACTCAAGGAAACAAAAAACATCTCTGCACCCAAAACAGAAGAAATACAATGAAACAAATACCTCAGTTTCAAATGAAAACCAGTAAACAACAAATTCTGATATACAGTAAAATGTCACTGTAATAAAATCCAGCCCGAACTTTGTTTTATGAAATATTATAGCCTAATCATATATTTCTCAATATATGCTTGAATTGCTGAATAAGACCCTGGTAGTTCTGTAGGGTCAAGGACTGAGTCTGTTTTGTGTCAGATGGTAACCCAGACCCAATACTCAGGAAAGATATGCTGAATAAATGAGCCAGACTTTCTAGTTTTATCAACATATATAAATATGTGAGTTGATTAAAATAAGCCTAGATCACACCTAAATCATCCTGTACACTCTATATACCACCCTCATTATACCATATAGTATTTAAGTTAGCCATGAAGAAAGCAACTATCTTTTAAGAATTTATATCGAGACCATCCTGGCTAACACGGTGAAACCCCGTCTCTACTAAAAAATACAAAAAATTAGCCGGGCGCGGTGGTGGGCGCCTGTAGTCCCAGCTACTTGGGAGGCTGAGGCAGGAGAATGGCGTGAACCCGGGAGGCGGAGCTTGCAGTGAGCTGAGATCTGGCCACTGTACTCCAGCCTGGGCGACAGAGTGAGACTCTGTCTCAAAAAAAAAATAAAAATAAATTAAAATAAAAAGAATTTATGGTACACACACACACACACACACACACACACACACACACAAATATGAAATGTTCATACCTACAGTCACATGGGTTTGCGTTTTCTTGTTTTTGAGAGTAGGTCTCACTGTGTTGTCCAGGCTGGAGTGCAGTGGCGTGATCAAGGTGTACTGCAGCCTCAACCTCCTGGGCTCAAGTGATCCTACCACCTCAGCCTCCTAAGTAGCTAAGACCACAGGTGCACACAACCACACCCAGCTAATTTTTAAAATTTTTTGTAGAGATGGGGCCTTACTATATTCCCCAGGCTGGTCTTGAACTTCTGGGCTCAAGCAATCCTCCTGAACCGGCCTTCCAAAGTGTGGAAATATCGGTGTGAGCCACCACACCTGGCCACATAGGTTTTTTTTCAAGTTCTATGAAGAACACATCTCTCTCAGCAAAATCAAGCCGCACCTCTCATTAATCTCACAGAAATACTTATTATCTACCCCCTCAAGATGAATTTACCATGGAGTTAATGAAACTTAACCTGCAAGGCCTCCAACAGACCCTTCCAAGGTCCCAGGAGAGCACATTTACATTCATTTTTCAAAAGTAAGGTATTGCTATATCCTTTTCTTTGTTTCTTTTTTGAGACAGGGTCTCGCTCTGTCACCCAGGCTGGAGTGCAATGGCACAAACTCTGCTCACTGCAACCTCCACCTCCTGGGCTCAAACGATTTTTCTGCCTCAGCCTCCTGAGCTAGGACTACAGGCATCTGCCACCACACTCGGTTAATTTTTGTATTTTTTTGTAGAGATGAGGTTTCACCATGTTGCCCAGCCTGGTCTTGAACTCCTGAGCTCAAGTGATCTGTCCGCCTCAGCCACCCAAAGTGCTAGGATTACAGGTGTGAGCCACCACACCTGGCCAATATTGCCATATTCTTTTCTCAAAAGGGCCCTCCCCACCAAACTGTATAGCTTCAAGCCCCACAGAACCTAGATCTGTCCCTACACTCCTATAAAGTAAGGCTGATCATACTTTTAATGGTAGTTCAAGATTCAGCCCTGTCATACTGTGGCTCAGCAACTTCCTCTCTCAAGATCCTCTTTTCACACCACCATTTACAAACACCACCAACAGGAGACGAGCATACCATGACAATGGATAGCAACATACCGGGGAGAGTAGGGAACAGCTGGTGGAGGAGGAATATAAAGATCCAGGATGGCTGACTTCTCCTTCTTCAGCGAGGTATCCATAGTGCTTTCAGGGGACTGGGTTGTCGTAGGTGGAGGTGAGGTCTGAAACATGAGTAACACAGCAATGCAAAGAGTGGAGATCAATTCAGAGATGATTCTTGGTGTTCATTTCCCCTTCCCCAAACCAACACCAACCCCGTGTCTGAACAGGGACTGAGGTCATTCATGTGTTTACAGATATTTGCAATATTTAACTTACATTCTTCTTTGAAACCCTTAGAATTAGCTGAGGGATTTGAAAGACGATGCATAGTGGCAAGAAGCAGAGGCTTAGGAGCCAGGTGCCAGGGTTATGATTCTAGCTCTGAGGAAATCACTTAAACATCTGTGGCCTCCCTTTCCTCCTCTGTAAAGGAGTGATACTGATAATATCTCTTGCATAGAGCTGCAGTGAGAATTAGATGAGTTCGTTCATGAAAATTACTAGCAAGGTCAGGTATGGTGGTTCACGCCTGTTATCCCAGCACTTTGGGAGGCCAAGGTGGATGGATTGCTTGAGCTCAGGACTTCGAGACCAGCCTGGGCAACGTGGCAACCCATCCCTAAAAAAAATATTAAAATTAGCCAGGTGTGGTGACACATGCCTGTAGTTCCAGCTACTTGGGAGGATGAAATGGGAGGGCTGCTTGAGCCCAGGAGGGAGAAGCTGCAGCGAGCCAAGAGTGCACCACTGCACTCCAGCCTGGGTAACAGAGCAAGACTCTGTCTCAAAAAAAAAAAAAAAGAAAGAAAGAAAGAAAGGAAAGAAAAGAAAAAGAAATCAAATCAGTAGCAGCGCTACTATTGACTAGAAGTATTGCTTGGAACTCTGGATGTGACCCTGGCTAGACTTACTAGCTGTTTTTTTTGTTTGTTTTGTATTTTTTTTCAAATGGAGCCTCACTCTGTCTCCCAGGCTGGAGCGCAGTGGCGCGACCTCAGCTCACTGCAACCTGTGCCTCCTGGGTTCAAGTGATTCTCCTACCTCAGCCTCCCAAGTAGCTGGGATTACAGGTGTGCACCACCACACCCAGCTAATTTTTGTATTTTTAGTAGAGACAGGGTTTTGCCATGTTGGCCAGGTTGGTCTCAAACTTCTGACCACAGGTGATCCGCCCACCTCGGCCTCGCAAAGTGCTGGGATTACAGGTGTGAGCCACCACGCTTGGCCCTTATTAGCTGTTTATTGTTGAGCAAGTCACACAATATCTCTGTGCCCCATCTATAAAATGAGAATAAATAGGGACAAGAATAGTACCAACATCGGGTGCCTGTGAGAATTAAGATCACACATGTAAACAACTTAGGACACTGCTTTCCCATAGTAAATACACAACCTTATACCGTTTGTTTTAGTACTATATATACATATATGCATTCATATATGTATATAATCTTAATTTCAAATCCACACGGCTGAATTTGAACTATGATACTGGTCTCAAAGGGCATGGTTTTTAATGTTTCACATGAGACCTTCAATCTTACCTTTCTACAGTCTAACAATGACAACAATGATTTTTCTGGTTGGTAAAGAACAGCAAGGAAATCTTGGAGTCAAGGCAGGGAAATATTTGGTGATGGCCAGTGAGACTGTGCTAAGCCCTGGGCAGACATAAAAAGCTACCCTGGCATGTGGGCGCACACCTGTAAAAATCCCAGCACTTTGGGAGGCGGAGGCAGGTGGATCACTTGAGCTCGAGAGTTCAAGATCAGCCTGGAGAAAATAATGAAGCCCTGTTTCTACTAAAAAAAAAAAAAAAAAAAAAAGCTACCCTTCAACACTGGTTGTGATGGAAGAGCTCCCTGAAGTGAAACTGTGACCTGATTCTAAGGATTGAAAGGACTGACTGGCCAGTGTGACGGAGCTAGACATGGCCACCAGGAGGTTCACAGAGGACAGCTCATTTTCAGGAGAGATAGCAAGTCACAGGGGCAAGGACTGAGCTTTCAGTCTTCCAGAGTAGAACCCCATATTTTAAACGTTGGTCATTAATGCATAATCTATCAATTCTATTCAATTTATAATTGAAATCTCAACATGTCAATCTTGGATCATATCTGAAAACATGAGGCCAGGATCCAGATTCTACAAATCTTAGAAGCAAAAGTAAACTAGAACATTTCCACAAAATTGATACTCACTGAAAATACATATATGGATCATTACTTCTATATCAGTAACTCTCATTTACCAGGTGTGTGGCATCAAAACAGAATGGTGAATGCCTTTTCTATGACAGGTCAACAGAAATGATGTTGAAAAACTTAAGAGCTCTCTTCTGGGAAGGGTGGGTGTCCAGGCACAAAGAATAATGAAGAATGGAACACAGAGAAACCCCCAGGGCTGGGGGCTAACTCTACAGAGTATTTGTCTACCAGAGCTTATATTCTGAAAATACCCTGGGCACAAGAACACTTGGTAGCTAAGCTATAAAATGGTGTCTGCATTTTGATGGTCATTATCTCCCTGGGTCACAGGGAAAATTAGGTGTCTCTATCTCTTACCACCACCTCTTCCCCAAACTGCACAGTTAGTGGGACTTGGCAGGAAAGTAGGCAAAACCAGAGAACATTGCAGAGTGTCCCTTCTTAAGTGAACTTCCAGGGACCAACACTAGCCTGTACTTAAAAATTATTTTCACTCATGTTCTGAACAGATCCATGTGAATTTTCCTCTATTGCCTCAAACTCAATTATGCTCAAAATACCCAACATCTCTTCCTTCCAAATGGCCTCTTTTTTGATTTTCCAATTTTTGTCACCACCCAGGTTCCCTGTCACATTGGACACTTGCTTCTCCCTGGCCTTTCTCACCCTTACCCCAAAACTTTTTCTAATAGTCAACACTATTAAAGAGCGGAGCATGGCTTAGAAAGATTACATACCTTGACTAAGGGTCCCACAACAGCTAGTAAGTGGCAGAGCTGGGACCTGAACTCAAGTGGTTCAACTCAGAGGCCACATTTATAACCACCAGGCTGTGCTGCTTCCTGAGCCCTTCTGATGTGCTTCCCAGTGGCCTCTGGCATTCTTAGTCTTTCACTAAATCACCCGTCACCAGCCTTGCCCAGGACCACATCGTATCTACCCTTATACAGTAGCCTCCCTTCTGGTGGTTCTTATGTTTAGATGTTGTTATGTGCTGAAACTGTGTTCCCTAAAATTCCTGTGTTCAAATTCTCACCCCCAGTACCCAGAAAGTGACAGTATTTGGAGATAGGGTCTTTAAAGAGGTGGTTAAGTTAAAATGGAGGTCATCAGGGTGGGCTCAATCTGACATGAATGCTGTCCCATAAGATTAAGACACAGACACATTGTAATCCCAGCACTTTGGGAGGCCGAGACGGGTGGATCACGAGGTCAGGAGATCGAGACCATCCTGGCTAACACAGTGAAACCCCGTCTCCACTAAAAAACACAAAAAACTAGCCGGGCGAGGTGGTGGGCGCCTGTAGTCCCAGCTACTCGGGAGGCTGAGGCAGGAGAATGGCGTGAACCTGGGAGGCGGAGCTTGCAGTGAGCTGAGATCTGGCCACTGCACTCCAGCCTGGGCGACAGAGCAAGACTCTGTCTCAAAAAAAAAAAAAAAAAAAAAAAAAAAGACACAGACACATATGGAGGGAAGACCACATGAGGACAGAGGAAGAAGACCACCATTTGCATGCCAAGGAGAGGGTCCTCAGAATGAAGCCAACTCCACTGACACCTTGACTTTGACCTTCTACCACCTTGTACGGCAGCCCTAGCAGAGTAATAGAGGTATTAATGTCAAAGCAGCTGTCAACCTGTCACCTGTGGGAGAAAGCCCATGCTCCTCAGCCTGACACTCCATACCTGCCATGATAGTCTCAGGCAACCAGTCCAACTTTATCTCCCAGCCCCGGCTCCAGAGTCTGAGCCACTCATTCCTTCTGGTAGAAGCTCTGGAGCCCACCCAGAGTCTCACTGCCACCGCTACCACCCCCCGCTGCTGGGAGTGCCAGCCGCTAAGGCTCACGGCTTAGCGTGAGCCTTCTTGGAAGAATGGCCCTCAGCTGACAGAGCTGCCTCGCCCGAGAAGGGCCACCAGAGCCCGGAGCTGTGTGGCTCCACCAGGATGCTTCATCCTGCATAGTAGGTCAAGGCTACGCTGCCCCTGAGAGGCATCCTTGCTGCTTCTCCGTCATCATTCTGCCTTCCTCTCTCCCTTACCAGTTTTATTTGGAGCACATACCCTCAAAAATTGCTCTCACAAGGTTGTGCATCTCAGACTCTGCTCTAGGAAACCTTATCTAAGACACTGCCCTTCTCCGATGGTGGTCTATCTATGTTTTGTGGGTGAGTGTGTTTAAACAAAAGCATTCATCTCCTCTGTGATACACGCTCCCATTTGCCAATGCAAATCCCACCTACCCTCCCAGGCTCCCACCTCCCAGTCCATACCTCTCTCTCCTTCAGAACCCAACATTTATCTCATGCAACTATGAGCAGGCAGAGCAAGCATTTGGCAGGAATCCATCAATTACCTATGTGGAATTAGCACCTCTGTAATGTTAAGTATCATATTCTGAGAAATCCAAAAAAGTCTAAGCACGTTTAAATTTTACACTGACCAATGCAAACAGAAGCAGCTGGGATATAATCAATAGGCTCGGTTATGGGCAATGATTTTTTGGCTCTGACCGCAAAAGCACAGGCGACAAAAGCAAAAACAGACAAGTGGGATTACATCAAATTAAAAAGCTTCTACATAGCAAAGGAAATAACTGACAAGACAAAGCGTCAATCTAGAAAGTATCTGCAAACCATACATCAGATAAGGGGTTAATATCCAAACTATATAAGGAACTCAAAGAACTCAATAGCAAAAAAAAAAAAACCCACAAAGAACCTGATTTAAAAATGGGTAAAGGACCTGAAATGACATCACTCTCTTGCCTTTTTTTTTTTTTTTTTTGGAGACAGGGTCTCTACTCTGTCACTCAGGGCGGATGTAGTGGTAAAATCAAGGCTCACAGCAGCCTCCCAGTCTCAAGCAATCCTCCCACCTCAGCCTCCCAAGTAGCTGGGATTACAGGTATGTGCCACCATACCCAACTAGTTGGTTTTAAAAAAAATTGTTGTAGAGACAGGATCTTGCTTTGTTGCCCAGGTTGGTCTTGAACTCCTGGGCTCAAACGATCCTGCTGCCTTGGCCTCTCAAAGCGCTATGATTACAGACGTGAGCCCCAGCAGCCAGCCCCGACTAGACATTTCTCAAGAGGAGATATACAAATGGCCGACAGAGATATGAAAAAATGTTCAACGTCACTAGTCATCAGGGAAATGCAAATCAAAGCCACAGTGAGATGACTGCGGGCACCTGTTGGAATGGCTACTATCAAAAAACAAAAGGTAAGGGTGATAAGGACGTGGAGATGTAGAAATCCTAGCACATGGCCAGTGGGAATGTAAATTAGCAGAGCCATTATGGAAAACATTATGGAGGTTCCCTGAAAAATGAAAAAGCAGCCTCACTAGTGGATACACATCTAAAGGAAATGAAATCAGTATGCTGAGGAGATATCTGCACCCTCATGTTCACTGCAGCATTTTTCAAAATAGCCCAGGCATGGAGTCAACCCAAGAGTCCATCAACAGATGAATGGATAAGGAAAACATGGTGTATATACATAAGGGAATGCTACTCACCCTTAAAAAAGAAGGAAATCCTGGCCAGGCGCGGTTGGCTCACGCCTGTAATCCTAGCACTTTGGGAGGCCAAGGCGGGCGGAACACCTGAGGTCAGGAGTTTGAGGCCAGCCTGGCCAACATGGTGAAACTCCGTCTCTGCTAAAAATATAAAATTTAGCCGGGCATGGTGGCGGGCACTTGTAATTCCAGCTACTCAGAAGGAGGCTAAGACAGGAGAATCGCCTGAACCCAGGAGGCAGAGGTTGCAGTGAGTGAGCCAAGATCGCGGCACTGCACTCCAGTCTAGGCAACAAGAGCGAAACTCCATCTCAAAACAAAACAAAAAAAAGAAGAAAAGAAGGAAATCCTATCACGTGTGACAACAGGGAAGAACGTGGAGGACACTGTGTTAAGTGAAATAAGCCAGGTACATATAGACAAATACCACATGATCTCACTTATATGTGGAATCTAAGAAAAAAAATCTAACTCTTAGAAGCAGAGAGTAGACTGGTGGCTGCCAGAGGTTGGAAGGAGTGGGATTGGGGAATCCTGGTCAAAGGGTACAAAGTTTCAGTTAGCCAAGAAGAATAAGTTCAAGAGATCTATTGTATAGCATGGTGACTATAGCTAATAAAAATGCATTGCATGCTAGAAAATTGCTAAGTTGCTATAACACGTGTAGATTTTGAGTGTTCTTGCCACAAATAAATGTAAATGGTAAGCATGTGAGGTAATAAATGTATTAATGACCTTGATTTAGCCATTCCAAAATGTAAACATATTTGGAAACACTGTGTTGCACAATATAAATATACACAATTTGTATCTGTCAATTAAAAAGTGAATTGTAAAATATGTTCGGTTATTATTTATAAACTGTAATTATGGTCCCCTCTTGCCCTACCTTTATTTCTGCGAGTTTTTGTTTGTTGGTTGGTTTTTGTTTTTGTTTTCAGACAGGGTCTCACTCTGTCACCCAGGCTGAAGTGCAGTGGCGTGATCTCGGCTCACTGCCACCTCTGCCTCCTGGGTTCAAGCAATTCTCCTGCCTCAACCTCCCGAGTAGCTGGGATTATAGGCACATGCCACCACACTCAACTACTTTTTGTATTTTTAGTACAGACGGGGTTTTGCCATGTTGGCCAGGCTGGTCTCGAACTCCTAACCTCAAGTGATCCACCCACCTCAGCTTCCCAAGATGCTGGGATTACAGGCGTGAGCCACCACACTCGGCCTCTGAGTTATTTATTTTTAACCTCTCCTCTGTGACACCATAATCTTTCCATAATCTCTCCAGTACCTTGCCTCAGAAAGTTTCAAAACTGATGGTTTAAGACTATTGTTCTTCCATGGGAAGACATACAATAACATCAAATAGTTACAAACAAACCATAATCTCAATCTTATAAAAGGGCACTATAAGGTTATTGCTTTTCATTCTCAGTTTATGAAACAAACACTAAGGACCAATGGCACAACAAGGAGTGTGACCAGTGAGTGTGATCCACCCAGGTGTCAGCAATAAGGGGGTATATTGTTTGAAAAGAATTTAAATAAAACTCAGTCAGTTTGTCTTCTATTATCAGCACAGACTGGCAATACTACATAATGCCTAAATAACGGTGTGATACGGCTCCCCATGGGGTGGGCTGCACTCACCGCCCCCAACCCTGCCTTGGTAAAGCGCTGCTGAAGACTCAACCCCACGTGGTCTCTCCAGCATTAGTGTTCAAACTGTATACAGTTATGTAGGTATGTGTTTGAAACGAGAGAGGAGAGGGACTAAAAGGAGCTTTTGGCAGTGATGGAAATGTCTGTATCCACCTATCTGATATGGGAGTTACTAGCCGTATGTGAATATTCTGCACCTGAAATGTAGCCAGCGATCCTGCAGAGATTAACTTTTAATGTCATATCATTCTTTTTTTTTTTTTTTTCTCTTTTCTTTTTGAGAACGGACTCTTGTTCTGTCACCCAGGATGGAGTGCAGTGGCGCGATCTCGGCTCACTGCAAGCTCCGCCTCCCAGGTTCACGCCATTCTCCTGCCTCAGCCTCCTGAGCAGCTGGGACTACAGGTGCCCGCCACCATACCCGGCTAATTTTTTGTATTTTTAGTAGAGACGGGGTTTCACCATGTTAACCAGGATGGTCTCGATCTCCTGACCTCATGTTCTGCCTATTTCAGCCTCCCAAAGTGCTGGGATTACAGGCATGAGCCACCGCGCCTGGCCTTATTCTTTAAATAGTCATATATGGTTACTGGCTACTATACTGTTCCATGTAGATCTAGAATTTATATTTTCACATAGGCAGGATTATAGGATAATTACATACAAACTCCCGAAACCAATCAATCACCTTCAAATTTCTATCTCTTTTTGTTTGGAGACTAATGAGATACTCAACATTGTTCAGGTGCTGATGCTAGACGGAGGCTTACAGTCAATCCCAGATACCTGTACAAGAGGTGGTTTCCAACGTAGGTTTTTCAAGGGAGCAGGAGTAAAGTTGAAAGACCCAGTGGGGCGCTTCTTAAGCAGTAACACAACTCCTGTGGGATTCTCTCTCAATTTCTTCACCAGATTTTTCAGCTGCCATCCCACCTTCAAATAAAGAAAATGGAGAGGGAGGACTTGAAACTTGCTCATGAATAATGAAAAACTGAACCTATGAATTTATCTCGAGGCAATCTGAGTTGTGAGCAAATACATAGAAACAAAATAGGCAGGCACAAGTATGTTCATGTTAGCACAACCTAAAATAATGAAAAATGGGATGTAAGCAGAAAATTTTAAAACTTTAAACAGAACGGTTTTAGATTTAATTAAAAGTTCTAAAGAGGAAAATTGAGTCTCAATAAACAAACTCACCACAGTTTGCTGATTAACTTGAATGACTTCATCACCAGCATGAATCTTCTGAGATCTGTCTGCAGGAGACTGTACAGAAACAAAATAACCTGCCTTAATTTTTTTAAACCTTCTATTTCTTTCTGTTTTTATTTATTCTTTCTTCTGTAGACAATTAGCAACTGAAATAACATTTTCTCAGGAAAAATAAACAATGCACTTTATTTCCCCGAGACTACACAGTCTATAGGACCTTCCCCATGAATCCTGTGTTATCCATTTTATTAGTGTCTGTTATAACTGATAATTTGTCTGTTAGAATAGCCAGGTTCATCTAATCTATCGGGAAGAGACTGGACATACTGTCTTTTGTTTTGTTTTGCTTTTAAGACAAAGTCTCACTCTGTCACCCAGGCTGGAAGGCAATGGTGGATCTCAGCTCACTGCAACTTCTGCTTCTCGGGTTCAAGCAGATCTCCCAACCTCAGCCTCTCAAGTAGCTGGGATTACAGGCACCTGCCACCACGCCCAGCTAATTTTTTAGTAGAGATGACGTTTCACCATGTTGGCCAGGCTGGTCTCAGACTCCCAACCTCAGGTGATCTGCCTGCCTCAGCCTCCCAAAGTGCTGGGATTACAGGCGTGAGCCACTGCGCCCAACCTGGACATATTGTCAAAATGATTGGCTGATAGAAGCTATTGGCTCACTAAAAAATTCTTACACATATCCTTATCAAAATTAATCCCATAAAAGCTGACCAACTGTTCAACACGGAAAATCATCCTTGTAACTCTGTCATCTCGTTTCCTTATTAAAACTAAATGTCGTTCTTATTCTACTTTTCCGTATTATTGCAATGCTGCTAAAATAGAAAGTTGGTGGGAATAGAAATTGCTTTAAAGAAAATGAATTTAGTTTTCTTTTCATTTTCAGATTACATTCAAAAATGAGTTTTCAGTGTCAAAACAAAACCCGAACTTTTTTTCCTTCAAATAATGCCTGGTTATTAATTTACCATTGCTGCAACAAAAATATATATAAAGGGATATAATCCATTTGTCAAATATTTTGCTCACGGTGTTCTTGTTCATATAAGCCATCTAGAACTCCTATGTTGAAGGTATCTCACATATGACTAAGAGAAGAAGAAAGGACAAACCTTGGATTTCAAATTCTAATCAAACCTTATCTAGAACAGAGTATTTAATTTTCTAACTTACATCACTGGCTGAATCTTCAAACAATTTCCAACTATCCAAAAAATAGCACTTTTGAACACGGGGAGAGGGATAGCAAGACCCAAGACACACTGGCTGAAGTTTCTCTAAATTGTTGTGACAGGCTCAACGGGAAATTAACAAGCAGCCCTAAACTGTAGAAATATTCCCTTTGATTTTATCTAGGTCCATACAAGGCCCTGGTAACTGTGACAGTTATTTGTGAAAACATTTAAACTCCTATAGTACCCCGCAGTGCTCACCTGAGAGACCAGCCCATGTTCATCTCAAGTTTCTGGTTTTTTGTTTTGTTTTGTTTTGTTTGAGACTAACTCATGCTCAGTCGCCCAGGCTGGAGTACAGTGGTGCAACCTCAGCCCACAGTAACCTCTGCCTCTGAGGCTTAGCCATTCTCCTGCCTCAACCTCCTGAGTAGTTGGGATTATAGGCACCTGCCACCACACCCAGCTAATTTTTGTATTTTTAGTAGAGACAGGGTTTCACCACACTGGCCAAGCTGATCTTGAACTACTGACTTCAGGTGATCCGCCCGCCTCGGCCTCCCAAAGTGCTGAGATTACAGGCGTGAGCCACTGTGCCTGGCCCATCTCACGTTTCTCACATCACTTAAAAAATGAATTTATCTATGCTCCTTTTAGTTCCGTGTGTTAGATGCTGAACCCACAGTTACAGGCCTACTTTAGTAATTCTGATCTTAATCGGTCGAGTCCAGTTAATCTTCCTGGGCAAGGGATTCATTTAAGATAAGCTTAACTTTACAAAAGTTAGCCCAAAGGCCAGGAAGTCCCTGTCTCTACATGTGCAATCTTAGAAAACATGCTCTGATGTCCTGAATTGACTTCCCTTCCTAAGGACCCTTTTGCATTCATTTCTCAAATGTCCAATCAAGTGATTAAGAGTTGTGTTTGGCAGAACACTGGTAAAGAGAGAGTTCGGTACCAAAATTCTGCCCAGGGCAGTAGCTCTTGCCTATCTTCACCATGAGGAGGACAACTGAAAAATGATGCTTGTGTTGGTTTGCTGCAGAAGGGTCATGACCTAGAGAATAATGCACCCATTCTTCAGAGGCTAATCTAACTCCCATTTGATCTGAGGAGTGGAGGACAGAAGTATGGATGAGGTTGTGTCAAGACTCTTGTCAAGGTCTAAAATAACATCAAAAAAAGAATTAAGATAGAGAAACATCAGACACGGTTGGGTCTGACTTTGGAATGATCCTGGCCTCTCGGGTAACTTACCTCAAAGAAAGGGACTGAAGGCCTTGCTTGCTTGCTTCAGCCTCAAGCAAGCATTGCTTCAGCCTCAAGTCCAAGATTGAAGAATATGAACATAATTCACTTGTGAAAACAATGGGTGATTTTCATCCACTGCTACCTACCATACTAGGCTTCTATTAAAACATTCTGACAGTGAAGTCATAGCAACCTTAAGTGACAGCCAAAAGCTGACCTGGAGCCGGCACTTTCTACTGCCATTTAAGTATATAATACCCAACATTAAGAATAAAATATCCAGGGGCCAGGTGCGGGGGCTCACGACTGTAACCCCAGCACTTTGGGAGGCCGAGGCGGGAGGTCAGGAGATCAAGACCACCCTGGCTAACACGGTGAAACCCCATCCCTACTAAAAAATACAGAAAATTAGTGGGGCGTGGTGGTGGGCGCCTGTAGTCCCAGCTACTTGGGAGGCTGAGGCAGGAGAATGGCGTGAACCCAGGAGGCGGAGCTTGCAGTGAGCCAAGATAGTGCCACTGCACTCCAGCCTGGGGGACAGAGCGAGACTCCGTCTCAAAAAAAAAAAAAAAAAAAGAATAAAATATCCAGATTGAGTCGGGGAGAAGTGGGCTCTCACCTAACTTCCCACGCTTGTCTAGAAGACTTAGACTTACTTAGCCTAGTGTCTAGCACATTCCAGGTCCTCAATAAATGCAAACTGAATGACTAAAGGAATGAGTGACATTTTCAAGTGGATTACCAGATGGAAGAAGACAAGTTTTCTTTTTTGATCTCTAACAAGATGGTAGCCACCACTCCCTGAAATGACTTCCATACAGTCTTACATGGGAACACCAGGGCCGACCCTGAGTCTGTCAGCCAGTGTTACAATTCTGGTAGGAATTCAGGGAATATATCATTAATGACATATGACATTTCATTTAATTCAAGAGCAGCTTTGTTTAGTCTGTCATTGAACTCTTTTCTTTTTTTTCTTTTTTATTTGTTTTGAAATGGAGTCTTGCTCTGTCGCCCAGGTTGGACTGTGCAGTGGCTCGATCTCAGCTCACTGCAACCTCCTGGGTTCAAGCAATTCTCCTGCCTCAGCCTCCCAGGTAGCTGGGATTACAGATGCGTGCCACCACGCCTGGCTAATATTTTGTATTTTTAGAAGAGACGGGGTTTCATCGTGTTAGCCATGATGGTCTTGATCTCCTGATCTCGTGATCTGCCCACCTCAGCCTCCCAAAGTGCTGGGATTACAGGCGTGAGCCACTGCGCCGGGTCCGAATCCTTTCTTTAAAAAGGCGGGTGGTACAAGAGGAAGGAAAACTATGCCTTCCAGTAGTAATTCTGTAGTGCTCCAGATCCAAGATAGCAATTGCTTCAAGACTCAATAGAGTTGGAAAACACACTGGTCTGGTTAAGAGAGACAATGCAATCATCAAATTGCTAGACTGCAAAACTTCAACTCTAAAAACTGAAATGACATTCACCATGTTTCTCATCTATACAGACATGACTGTGTTCTTATCACGGCTAAGCTGCAACGTACTGAGTCTCACACAAGAATGAAGGAAGAATCGTGTGTTGCATCTTGTGTCTTTTCTTCAGCACCATCCCCAGCCTAAAAGCAGAGCTTCCTGTGCTGTTATTATCTAGGAGGTGACACGGTATAAAAACTCCTAGTGACTCTTAGGGCTTCCTCGCTGTAGCTCAACAGAGAATCCTGAAAGACACTACCATTTCCTACCCATTCATCTACCAGAACCATGCAATGCATTTATAATTCATTGACTGCCTTAAGCAGTATCATTTTGTCAGTACAAAAATCAAGTGCTTATCACAGACACTCAAAGATCATGCCATTTTCCTTTATTGAAAGATCTAGGGGGCGGAGCAAGATGGCCGAATAGGAACAGCTCCAGTCTCCAACTCCCAGCGCGAGCGACACAGAAGACTGGTGATTTCTGCATTTTCAACTGAGGTACTGGGTTCATCTCACTGGGGAGTGCCAGACGATCGGTGCTGGTCAGCTGCTGCAGCCCGACCAGCGAGAGCTGAAGCAGGGCGAGGCATTGCCTCACCTGGGAAGCGCAAGGGGGAAGGGAATCCCTTTTCCTAGCCAGGGGAACTGAGACACACAACACCTGGAAAATCGGGTAACTCCCACCCCAATACTGCGCTTTAAGCAAACAGGCACACCAGGAGATCATATCCCACACCTGGCCGGGAGGGTCCCACACCCACGGAGCCTCCCTCATTGCTAGCACAGCAGTCTGTGATCTACCGGCAAGGCAGCAGCGAGGCTGGGGGAGGGGCGCCCGCCATTGCTGAGGCTTAAGTAGGTAAACAAAGCTGCTGGGAAGCTCGAACTGAGTGGAGCTCACAGCAGCTCAAGGAAACCTGCCTGTCTCTGTAGACTCCACCTCTGGGGACAGGGCAATAACAAACGCAGCCGAAACCTCTGCAGACGCAAACGACTCTGTCTGACAGCTTTGAAGAGAGCAGTGGATCTCCCAACACGGAGGTTGAGATCTGAGAAGGGACAGACTCCCTGCTCAAGTGGGTCCCTGACCCCTGAGTAGCCTAACTGGGAGACATCCCCCACTAGGGGCAGTCTGACACCCCACACCTCACAGGGTGGAGTACACCCCTGAGAGGAAGCTTCCAAAGCAAGAATCAGACAGGTACACTCGCTGTTCAGAAATATTCTATCTTCTGCAGCCTCTGCTGCTGATACCCAGGCAAACAGGGTCTGGAGTGGACCTCAAGCAATCTCCAACAGACCTACAGCTGAGGGTCCTGACTGTTAGAAGGAAAACTATCAAACAGGAAGGACACCTACACCAAAACCCCATCAGTACATCACCATCATCAAAGACCAGAGGCAGATAAAACCACAAAGATGGGGAAAAAGCAGGGCAGAAAAGCTGGAAATTCAAAAAATAAGAGCGCATCTCCCCCGGCAAAGGAGCACGGCTCATCACCAGCAACGGATCAAAGCTGGACGGAGAATGACTTTGACGAGATGAGAGAAGAAGGCTTCAGTCCATCAAATTTCTCAGAGCTAAAGGAGGAATTACGTACCCAGCGCAAAGAAACTAAAAATCTTGAAAAAAAAGTGGAAGAATTGATGGCTAGAGTAATTAATGCAGAGAAGGTCATAAACGAAATGAAAGAGATGAAAACCATGACACGAGAAATACGTGACAAATGCACAAGCTTCAGTAACCGACTCGATCAACTGGAAGAAAGAGTATCTGCGATTGAGGATCAAATGAATGAAATGAAGCGAGAAGAGAAACCAAAAGAAAAAAGAAGAAAAAGAAATGAACAAAGCCTGCAAGAAGTATGGGATTATGTAAAAAGACCAAATCTACGTCTGATTGGGGTGCCTGAAAGTGAGGGGAAAAATGGAACCAAGTTGGAAAACACTCTTCAGGATATCATCCAGGAGAACTTCCCCAACCTAGTAGGGCAGGCCAACATTCAAATCCAGGAAATACAGAGAACGCCACAAAGATACTCCTCGAGAAGAGCAACTCCAAGACACATAATTGCCAGATTCACCAAAGTTGAAATGAAGGAAAAAGTCTTAAGGGCAGCCAGAGAGAAAGGTCGGGTTACCCACAAAGGGAAGCCCATCAGACTAACAGCAGATCTCTCGGCAGAAACTCTCCAAGCCAGAAGAGAGTGGGGGCCAATATTCAACATTCTTAAAGAAAAGAATTTTAAACCCAGAATTTCATATCCAGCCAAACTAAGTTTCATAAGTGAAGGAGAAATAAAATCCTTTACAGATAAGCAAATGCTTAGAGATTTTGTCACCACTAGGCCTGCCTTACAAGAGACCCTGAAGGAAGCACTAAACAGAGAAAGGAACAACCGGTACCAGCCATTGCAAAAACATGCCAAAATGTAAAGACCATCAAGGCTAGGAAGAAACTGCATCAACTAACGAGCAAAATAACCAGTTAATATCATAATGGCAGGATCAAGTTCACACATAACAATCTTAACCTTAAATGTAAATGGACTAAATGCTCCAATTAAAAGACACAGACTGGCAAACTGGATCAAGAGTCAAGACCCATCAGTCTGCTGTATTCAGGAGACCCATCTCACACGCAGAGACATACATAGGCTCAAAATAAAGGGATGGAGGAAGATTTACCAAGCAAATGGAGAACAACAAAAAGCGGGGGTTGCAATACTAGTCTCTGATAAAACAGACTTTAAACCATCAAAGATCAAAAGAGACAAAGAAGGCCATTACATAATGGTAAAGGGATCAATTCAACAGGAAGAGCTAACTATCCTAAATATATATGCACCCAATACAGGAGCACCCAGATTCATAAAGCAAGTCCTTAGAGACTTACAAAGAGACTTAGACTCCCATACAATAATAATGGGAGACTTCAACACTCCACTGTCAACATTAGACAGATCAACGAGACAGAAAGTTAACAAGGATATCCAGGAATTGAACTCATCTCTGCAGCAAGCAGACCTAATAGACATCTATAGAACTCTCCACCCCAAATCAATAGAATATACATTCTTCTCAGCACCACATCATACTTACTCCAAAATCGACCACGTAATTGGAAGTAAAGCACTCCTCAGCAAATGTACAAGAACAGAAATTTTAACAAACTGTCTCTCAGACCACAGTGCAATCGAACTAGAACTCAGGACTACGAAACTCAATCAAAACCGCTCAACTACATGGAAACTGAACAACCTGCTCCTGAATGACTACTGGGTACATAACGAAATGAAGGCAGAAATAAAGATGTTCTTTGAAACCAATGAGAACAAAGATACAACATACCAGAATCTCTGGGACACATTTAAAGCAGTGTGTAGAGGGAAATTTATAGCACTAAATGCCCACAAGAGAAAGCAGGAAAGATCTAAAATTGACACTCTAACATCGCAATTAAAAGAACTAGAGAAGCAAGAGCAAACACATTCGAAAGCTAGCAGAAGGCAAGAAATAACTAAGATCAGAGCAGAACTGAAGGAGATAGAGACACAAAAAACTCTCCAAAAAATCAATGAATCCAGGAGTTGGTTTTTTGAAAAGATCAACAAAATTGACAGACCACTAGCAAGACTAATAAAGAAGAAAAGAGAGAAGAATCAAATCGACGCAATTAAAAATGATAAAGGGGATATCACCACCGACCCCACAGAAATACAAACTACCATCAGAGAATACTATAAACACCTCTACGCAAATACACTGGAAAATCTAGAAGAAATGGATAATTTCCTGGACACTTACACTCTTCCAAGACTAAACCAGGAAGAAGTTGAATCCCTGAATAGACCAATAGCAGGCTCTGAAATTGAGGCAATAATTAATAGCCTACCAACCAAAAAAAGTCCAGGACCAGATGGATTCACAGCTGAATTCTACCAGAGGTACAAGGAGGAGTTGGTACCATTCCTTCTGAAACTATTCCAATCAATAGAAAAAGAGGGAATCCTCCCTAACTCATTTTATGAGGCCAACATCATCCTGATACCAAAGCCTGACAGAGACACAACAAAAAAAGAGAATTTTAGACCAATATCCCTGATGAACATCGATGCAAAAATCCTCAATAAAATACTGGCAAACCGGATTCAGCAACACATCAAAAAGCTTATCCACCATGATCAAGTGGGCTTCATCCCTGGGATGCAAGGCTGGTTCAACATTCGCAAATCAATAAACATAATCCAGCATATAAACAGAACCAAAGACAAGAACCACATGATTATCTCAATAGATGCAGAAAAGGCTTTTGACAAAATTCAACAGCCCTTCATGCTAAAAACACTCAATAAATTCGGTATTGATGGAACGTACCTCAAATTAATAAGAGCTATTTATGACAAACCCACAGCCAATATCATACTGAATGGGCAAAAACTGGAAAAATTCCCTTTGAAAACTGGCACAAGACAGGGATGCCCTCTCTCACCACTCCTATTCAACATAGTGTTGGAAGTTCTGGCTAGGGCAATTAGGCAAGAGAAAGAAATCAAGGGTATTCAGTTAGGAAAAGAAGAAGTCAAATTGTCCCTGTTTGCAGATGACATGATTGTATATTTAGAAAACCCCATTGTCTCAGCCCAAAATCTCCTTAAGCTGAGAAGCAACTTCAGCAAAGTCTCAGGATACAAAATTAATGTGCAAAAATCACAAGCATTCTTATACACCAATAACAGACAAACAGAGAGCCAAATCAGGAATGAACTTCCATTCACAATTGCTTCAAAGAGAATCAAATACCTAGGAATCCAACTTACAAGGGATGTAAAGGGCCTCTTCAAGGAGAACTACAAACCACTGCTCAGTGAAATCAAAGAGGACACAAACAAATGGAAGAACATACCATGCTCATGGATAGGAAGAATCAATATCATGAAAATGGCCATACTGCCCAAGGTAATTTATAGATTCAATGCCATCCCCATCAAGCTACCAATGAGTTTCTTCACAGAATTGGAAAAAACTGCTTTAAAGTTCATATGGAACCAAAAAAGAGCCTGCATCTCCAAGACAATCCTAAGTCAAAAGAACAAAGCTGGAGGCATCACGCTACCTGACTTCAAACTATACTACAAGGCTACAGTAACCAAAACAGCATGGTACTGGTACCAAAACAGAGATATAGACCAATGGAACAGAACAGAGTCCTCAGAAATAATACCACACATCTACAGCCATCTGATCTTTGACAAACCTGAGAGAAACAAGAAATGGGGAAAGGATTCCCTATTTAATAAATGGTGCTGGGAAAATTGGCTAGCCATAAGAAGAAAGCTGAAACTGGATCCTTTCCTTACTCCTTATACGAAAATTAATTCAAGATGGATTAGAGACTTAAATGTTAGACCTAATACCATAAAAATCCTAGAGGAAAACCTAGGTAGTACCATTCAGGACATAGGCATGGGCAAAGACTTCATGTCTAAAACACCAAAAGCAATGGCAGCAAAAGCCAAAATTGACAAATGGGATCTCATTAAACTAAAGAGCTTCTGCACAGCAAAAGAAACTACCATCAGAGTGAACAGGCAACCTACAGAATGGGAGAAAATTTTTGCAATCTACTCATCTGACAAAGGGCTAATATCCAGAACCTACAAAGAACTCAAACAAATTTACAAGAAAAAAACAAACAACCCCATCAAAAAGTGGGCAAAGGATATGAACAGACATTTCTCAAAAGAAGACATTCATACAGCCAACAGACACATGAAAAAATGCTCATCATCACTGGCCATCAGAGAAATGCAAATCAAAACCACAATGAGATACCATCTCACACCAGTTAGAATGGCGATCATTAAAAAGTCAGGAAACAACAGGTGCTGGAGAGGATGTGGAGAAATAGGAACACTTTTACACTGTTGGTGGGATTGTAAACTAGTTCAACCATTATGGAAAACAGTATGGCGATTCCTCAAGGACCTAGAACTAGATGTACCATATGACCCAGCCATCCCATTACTGGGTATATGCCCAAAGGATTATAAATTATGCTGCTATAAAGATACATGCACACGTATGTTTATTGCAGCACTATTCACAATAGCAAAGACTTGGAATCAACCCAAATGTCCATCAGTGACAGATTGGATTAAGAAAATGTGGCACATATACACCATGGAATACTATGCAGCCATAAAAAAGGATGAGTTTGTGTCCTTTGTAGGGACATGGATGCAGCTGGAAACCATCATTCTTAGCAAACTATCACAAGAACAGAAAACCAAACACCGCATGTTCTCACTCATAGGTGGGAACTGAACAATGAGATCACTTGGACTCAGGAAGGGGAACATCACACACCGGGGCCTATCATGGGGAGGGGGGAGGGGGGAGGGATTGCACTGGGAGTTATACCTGATGTAAATGACGAGTTGATGGGTGCAGCACACCAACATGGCACAAGTATACATATGTAACAAACCTGCACGTTATGCACATGTACCCTACAACTTAAAGTATAATAATAATAAATTAATTAATTAATTAATTAAAAAAAAAAAAGAAAGATCTAGCAGCTGAAGCTCAAAATTAGACACATATTTCTACCAAACAGATTAGAAAAGCAGCTACTAAAATTTCCCCTAATTTTAGGAATTATCTCCTCTTGTCTTAGCTGATTAAATAGGTTAATTCCCCCAAATCCATGGTTCTTTTACACAGGGAAGCTATTCAAACATTTTTAGTTTCATATCAATGTCTTTCAAAAGCACGCCATATTATAGGCTGCAAGAAGAAAGCATTCAACTAGCTCTACTTCTCACAAATTCAAAATGTTGAGGGGCTAAAGACAACCCTACACATAGCAGAATTTCCAGAAGGAAGTACACAGTGTACACAAGTCTCTCACAGTAGAAAACAGACCTGCTTTTCCTATTCAAAGGGCGGGGAGAGAGGACTAAATTTCAGTATCATGCCAAATATTATGAAACACAACTATAAAAATATGTTGTAAAAAAAATCCTGAAATAGCTGCTTTGGAGACATAAAAATTCCATTAAATCAAAAAATATATATTTTATACACATGGCTACCAATCCCAGTTCTTATAAGAGTGATTCTCAAAAACAAAAAGATCATTGCTTTTGTATTTATGGCTTCACACTTCCAGGGTGCAAAAGCAGTAATTAACACAAGGGTAGCATAAAAACTGGGCAAGGTGTATGAACAAGAGCAATAAAGGACGATTTAAATAATAAATTGACAACAGTTGGTGACAAGCAGTACTCTGTCAACAGAAATAAAGCAGGCACCCATGCTCTCATAATAATCAAATAGCATGCACACATTTAAATTCAAAGTATAGAGACTGTGGATCAAATTTGTTTAAACACACAACAGCTTTTACACTTAATGAATATACACTTACATTTTCTGTGGTTCCAGTAATCACGTGTAACCCATCGTAGGTTGATTTGATGTACATGCCCTGGAGTGAGTCACAAACAGATTAACTCATTACTCCAACATTTACAGACATCACCCCAAGCAAGACTTAAACTTATAAAACATTAACAACAGTCCCTTCAGAACAATACTCGTTTTTCAGCCTCCCGAAACATCGAGAAACAAGATCCAAAGGGTGGTGAAGGGGAGCTAAGCAAACTGAAATACTGGTGAAAGCAGTAAAACGTGTGATCTCTTTGATGCTATAATCTGTGTACCAGGCACACAGAATTATGCCACAACTCCGAGGATGTGGGCTTTTTCTTAGACCTACAGAATGAGTGAATGAGGGAGGCACTTCAAACAAGAACGGTTCTATTATGTTGACGATGAGACGGGGTCTTGCTATGTTGCCTAGACTGGAGTGTAGCGATGCCAACACAGCTCACTGTTACCTTGAACTCCTGGGCTCAAGTGATCCTCTCACCTCAGCCTCCCCAAGTAGCCAGGACTACAGGTGTGTGCCACCACACCCAGCTAATTATTTTATTTTTTTAATAGAGAAAGGACCTCGCTACGTTACCCGGGCTGGTTTCAAACTCCTGGGCTCAAGTGATCCTCCCACCTCGGCCTCCCAAAGTGCTGGGATTATAGGAGTAAGCCACCACACCCAGCCAAAGAACGGTTCTTTCTTGACCATTTCTTGGTCTAGGGACACAATATATTCATTTAAATTTGGTAACCGAAATAACCTCAGAGTGACTATTAAAGCTACTAATAATCAGACAAAGATATATGAACAAAGATTATTAAATAACAAAGCATAGGTAGCAAATTAGTAACAGACATCCTTCCTTTTAAGGGAAATGTAAAGATGAATGAATATTCTCTCTCCTAAGAGGCCTGAGAGGCAAACTCAGAGGCCATGCCTCACTGAGTGATACACCGAATATATCATTGAGGAATTATTTCTGCAGTTGGACTCACCACATTTAATGTTGTTTAATTAAACTGCTACAAGATGGGAAAAGAGAGCAAAAAGTAGAACGGGCAAAACGTAGTTGCTCACCCTGGTATCTATGCTGTAATAATGTGGACCCTCCTCAGACATTACGCTGCACCCAGCCTGCTCATTAACCTACACCAATTTATGATGAGAGACCCATCAAACACCAACGCCTTCAGGTTCTCCCCATTCCTCTCCTATCCTGTTACTTTCACTCACAGATTATATCAGCTTCTCCCCTACACATGGTACTCCCCCTCCCAGGGCACTGCTTGTATAACTCTACCATCTGAAATGACAACTCCATTTCTGCCTGCTCAGGGCATTTATCTGCTTAAATATTTGACTATAAACCTACCTCCAGGAAGTCCTCCCTGTTTAAACTTAATCTGTTATAATCCATCATTTGCCTTGAAGTCAAGCAGTACCAATATGCAAATTTCTGCTCACTAAGAATGTGGGCCTAAAACAGTAGGTTGATTTTTGTTTTTTTCTATCTAAGAGCAGAGACTACCTTAATAGCTCCCAACAGCTACCCATACATTAGATACTTCTCCCCCTCCACCATCTCCTCCTCCTTTTTCACCTCCTCATCATCAATACCAGCAACAGTAGCTGCAGCCACATTAATGCACACGTACTATGTGCTTGGGGCCTGGCACTTGGCACTCACAATCTAATACAATACTTTCAACAACCCTATGAGGAAACTGACACGTAAAGAGGTTAAGTCCCTAAAGAGCTGGGACTTAAACCCAGCTCTCTCTGACTCAAAGCCTCTAAGCTAACTAATGGGCTTCACAGCTTCTTCATGAAAATTTCAGCAAATTAATCCCACAGGATGCACGCTAGGTACTAGGAGACTACCTGTATGTAGTCCCACAGCCTGTTATGATATAGCTCGTATATTACTTATGAAACGTTTCTAAACCCTTCTTAAGAATCACTGCCTTCAGCCAGTCTCTTCTGACATTCTTCTAAGTGCTAATAGAAACTTTCAGACAGATGTTGTTTTTGTAGCCAGAGACCATATTTCCTTTGTGTAAATGTTTTATATTTCCTTGCATTGCTAAGTCCTAAAAATAAAGTGTTATCTTCAAAATATGAGTATACAGTTTTAAAATTGTATTTATTTTTATACTTTGAAGGTAGAAAACATATCAACAGGATTCAAGATAGCACATTCCTAACTACATCACAGAAGGCGGTCTAACTTAATTCTACTTTTCAGAATTATAGTGAAAGCAATAAGGAATTTTTTAAAAAAAATTTAGTAAATGATGATATATGTTATCTGAAAATAAAACAAGTGTTATTAGAACTTACCAGGCCTTCCCCAGGTTTAATGTTTGGTAAGTGAACTTCCTCCAGACATGCACATTGGCTCATCACAGGATCTGTGGTAGATCGGATTGTTTTGTCACAGATGCCATTTAAAACCTTGACCTAGAATTGGAGAAGCAAATAGTCAGGAAAGTTCAATCATTAACCAAGTTTATCTCAAGCTGATTTTTAGAGAAACGCATTTCACCTATAATCTTTAGCTCTGGTCGGCAATCATTCTGATAATTCTGCTCAATGAATGCATGGCATTTAGACTCCATGTTTACCATCCGTGGGAACAGTGCCACTATTTCAGCTTTGTTTACAAAGGGCAGTTTTTATATTCACTCCTCCATGACCACCGAAGAGCACAGGCCAGGCAGAAATCCCCTTTCAGCAATGAAGTGGAATCATCTCTCCAAGGCCACCTACCTGACTTTTCAATGATTGCTCACAGTCTCTGAACACCAAATATTGACAAGGCAAAAAAAAAAAAAAAAAAAAAAATTGTTTTGGGCCTAAACCACTTTTTTAATGGACTTTACTTTTTAAAGCTGTTTTAGGTTTATTTAAAAAATTGAGCAAAAAGTCCATTGAGTTCCCATATATCCCCTCCACCACCACCCTCCATTCCCAGCTTCCTCTATTATTAACATCTTGTCCTAGTGCAATGCATTTGTTACAAATGATGAACTAGGCTGGGCACAGTGGCTCACGACTGTAATCTCAGCACTTTGGGAGGCCAAGGTGGGTGGATCACCTGAAGTCAGCAGTTCAAGACCAGCCTGACCAATATGGCAAAATCCCATCTCTACTAAAAATAGAAAAATTAGATGGGCATGGTGGCAGGTGCCTGTAACCCCAGCTACTTGGGAGGCTGAGGTTGCAGAATTGCTTGAACCTCGGAGGCAGAGGCTGAGGCTGCAGTGAGCCGAGTCACACCACTCTACTTCAGCTTGGGTGACAGAGGGAGACTCTGTCTCCAAAAAAACAAAACAAAACAAAACAAAAACAAATGATGAACTAAAATTCAGACATTAACTAAAATCTTTAATTTATATTAGGGTTCACTTTTTGTGGTGTACATTCTACGAGTTCTGACAAATGCCTAATGTCATGTATCCATCATTACAGTCTCATACAGGATAGTTTCAATGTCCTAAATATCCCCTGTGTGCAACCTAATTATCCACCACCCCATCCCTCACCATGAACCCCTGGCAAACATAGATCTTTTTACTATCTCTGTGGTTTTGATTTTCTAGAATGCCAAATAGTCAGAATTTTGCAGCATGTAGCCTTTTCAGACTGCCTTATTTCAATTAACAATATGCTTGTAAGTTTCCTCCATATATTTTCAGGACTTAATAGCTTATTTCTTTTTTACTGCTGAATAATATTCTATTTTATAGATGTACAACAGTTTCTTTATCCATTTACCTATTGAGAGACATTAAGGTTGCTTCCAATATTTTTGGCAATTTTGAGTAAACCTGCTATAAACATCCTGTGCACATTTTTTGATGTAAATTTTCAACTCCTTTGGGTAAATATTTAGGAGCACAACTGTTGGATCATATGGTAAGAATATGTTTCATTTTGTAAGAAACTTCCAAATTGTCCTCCAAACTGCCTGCACCATTTTGCATTTCTACCAGCAATTAATGAGCATTCCTGTTGCTCCACATCCTCAGCAGCGTTTGGTGTTGTCAGTGTTTTATATTTTAGCCTATATAACAGGTGTATAGTGGTATCTCGTTGTTTTAATTTGCAATTCCCTAATTACAGATGACATTGAACATCTTTTCATAGGCTTATTTGCCATGTGTATGTAAGTACCTGTTCAGATCTTTTGCCTCTTTATAATTGGGTTGTTTGTCTTCTTATTCTTATTTTAAGAGTTCTTTGTACATTTTGGATACAAGTTCTTTATCTGATAGGTGTTTTGAAAACATTTTCTCCCAGTCTGTGGCTTGTCTTTTCATTCTCTTACCAGTGCATTTCACATAGCAGTTTTTAATTTTAATGAAGTCCACGTTATCAATTTTTCCAAAAGCATGAATTATGCTTTTGGTATTCTATCTGAAAACTCATTGCAAAACTGACTGACAGTCACCTACATTTTCTCCTATGTTATCTTTTAGATGGTTTATAGTTTTGCATTTTACATTTAGGTCTATCATCTTTTTAGTGATCACTCACATTCTTTGAATGCCAAACACCGACGAGGTAAAACTAAAGAGACAATGAGAGGATCCCTATTAAGTAGTCTCCTTGTAGAAGTCACAGTGGTTACGTGTGCTATTTCCCCAATCAGACTCATCTAACCTTTCAAAATTAAACCACCAAAGAAATCAGGAAATTCCAAAGAGTGATTTTTCTTTCCAAGGGGGAGAATCCAAGAAGTGATACTTTTTACATTCCTCCAATTTGTTTGGCCTCCCTATTTATGGAAAATATATTTATAGCAGTTTCATTGCTAAATTCCTCAACATCAGTAGGAGGAAGGTCTTATCAAAAGAGCACAGGCTGGCTTATGTCAAAAGGAGGAAGTGATGATGAATAGTTACAAAATGCTCCTTAAACAGTTACAGCACATCCCCCCTCCATCATAAGGTTGTTGCCAAGAATTTTTTTCTTAAATCAAAACAGTCCTAAAGTGAAATTTGCACATCAGTTCAATCATGATTAGCAGGCTAGCTAGCAATGTACGTATAACTGTATCCTGATATAATGTTCAGAAAAAGTAATAATAAAACAGAGACTCAATGTAGCTAATTTAAGCACAGGAATTTTCACAGTAGTTGGTCTTGTTAAGTAACTTTTGTGCTTTCCCTTCCACCTAAATTTAAAAACTCATGTCCCAAAAGCCAATATTTCAGAGTATCTCCTGAAGTAATTAGCCACGGTGCATTTACTTAATGTGATTCCCACTGCCTTTGGAAAAGGAATTTTACAATAACTTTTAGAACGCATACTTACCACAGTCAAAACTTTATCCTCCATTTCTGCTACAAAGCAATCCTAAAGAAGGGGATGGAGAAAATGAACACTGAGTACAAGAGTTAAAAACCTTCAGAACTGTTGGCTTAGCTTTCTAGATATTTTCTGCAGCTCAAGGTGGTCCCTGACACAGCCCTTAGCCTGCACAGTCCTGCAGGACTGGGATGGGAAAGGGAGGGCACAGTGAGAACAGAGCTGACATTCTCACCTTCTGAAGGTCCCGCTCTCCCCTGACCCAAGGAGTTCTCATCCAAGGAACCCATTTGGCCAATTACTTAATTTGAAAACTTACAAAAATCATTGCACTGAAATCCACCTACTCTCCAGACTGTCCAGAGAGTAGTAAGTCAGAAATCCAAGTCAAGAAACCTGACGATGGCTCCCAGTGTGCCCCCAGGAACAGATAGCAGTGGGCCAACAAGCTGGCAGTCTTTAGCTCTGGACCTGCCTACAAGAATAGCTTTCAAATAAGGGCTTGAGTAAACTCAGCCACAAACGTTTATTTTAAGCACCACTGAGATTAAATCAGATATTTCAGTCCTTGATAGATGAAAAGAGTTCAACAAAACATTCATTAACACACTGCCAAAAAAGTGGTCTTGAGGTATGCTATTGATGACACGAAATAAAGGGCTGGAATGCAAAGCATTATTTATTCAGCTTAAGAACAAAAGGCTTGGAACACTGTATGAACTGGGTTAGCTGATTATAGGAACCACCATTGTCCTGTCTCAAAGCTGCCAAAGTGAAATTGCCAATGTGAAACTTTCACAGTTAACCTTCTAGAACTCATCCGTAGCAAAGGATTTCAACCTATACTGCAGAATGCATGCAGAAAAAAAAAGTCAATACAACTAGATTCTATAGAGTTTATTCAGCACTATTAACTGTAATCCCAAGCTAGGACAATCTTAAAGATAATGCTAATTCTTTTATGTACATGAAAAAATGTTAATCAACTGTGTTGGAATTGTCAGGCGAAGATTTTTCACTTCAATCAAAAAGTCATTTTTAGGTTATGTTTTACTACTTCTGAAGGAGGAAGATGACTACCAGTTTCTACTCTATATGATTTAATAATCAGACTTTTATTGTCTTCTTAAATTTGTTTAAACTTTTTTCTACTAGATAAAAATGTAGGAAACGATAATAAGGACTGCTCCTAAAATTTATACTGACTCTCAGGAAAAGAGCAGCCCAGGGAGAAAAGACTTAAAAAAAATAAATTTAGAGATGTATTTTTACATGTGTGAAGTTGATATTAACTTAAACTACAGGAGCAACCTCTGTAAATAGGAATAATTATAGCTAAAATGTGCTTTTCCAATTCTATCTTATAGATAAAACTAAACTGTCAACTACCGTTATGGCTCATCCCCCATTAATACTATCTGACAGATTTGTTAAATAAATTTCAACCTTGGAAACACCGTATACATATGTGACTGTGTGCTAGAAATAAAACTAATACTTTGTCTTTGTGTTTATCTTTCATCACAAATTTCTTTTTTTTTTTTTTTTTTAGACAGGGTCTCACTCTGTCGCCCGAGTGGGAATGCAGTGGTGCCATGTCAGCTTACTGGCAGCCTTGACCTCCCGGGCTCAACTGATCCTCCCATCTCAGCCTCTCAAGCAACTGGGACCACAGGTGCACGCCACCACGCCTGGCTAATTTTTGTATTCTTTGTAGAGACGGGGTTTCGCCATGTTGCCCAGGCTGATCTTGAATTCCTAGACTCAAGCCATCCACCCGCTTCGGCCTCCCAAAATGCTAGGATTACAGGTGTGGGTCACCACGCCCGGCCCACAAATCTCTAAATTAATACAAGCACTGTCACTCCGGGGAGACCATCACCTAGAGGCAGAGAGCAATTCTCAATACACCAGAGCTCAAGAACAAGGTAGACTTGTGACCGCATGGTTCCTACAACTTGATTCCTTGAGGGATCCAAGAGGTCACCAAGAATTTCGGCTCCCTGCGGTGGTGACTGCAGTGGTGATGGAGCCAGCAGCACGAGGAGCTTTCCGCCTCCCAAACTGTTCCAGCTGGCGTGTGAAAGGGCTCCCTCTCACCTCCCGCCACCGAGATCGTGGTTCTCACACCCATTCCTGCCGAGAGGAAGCAGCTGCAGGCATGACTTCACATTGTTTTCTGGCATGAAGGCAATGGAATGGAAAAATGAGTGCTGAAACCAAGTCACCCCCTCAGAGACTGGACAGTGAGCTGAGCTTCTCACAGCCCCGGGTCACCTGGCAGCAGAGGCCCAGCCTGGGTGGCTCTCAGCACCCCCCAGCCTCTCCTCCTATTCTGCCTTCTCAGGAACTGAGCAGCCTTGCGCAGCAGGTTCAACTTCTCTGAGCCTTAGTTGCCTTCTTTCTAAAATGGGGTGATAACAAAGCCTACCTCTGAGACCTGCTGAGAATTCGGTGTGATGATGACACACATCAAGTGTGGATGCACACCTGCTGAGAATTCGGTGTGATGACACGCGTCAAGCGTGGATATACACCTGAGACGCAGTCAGCACTCAGCAGTGGTCTTTTCCTCTTCTGCTTCCATGGCTTGCTTCCTTTTCATGTACGTGACACAGGGTCTCGCTCTGTCACCCAGGCCTCAGGGCAATGGCACGAACATGGCTCACTGCAGCCTCCGCTTCCAAAGCTCAAGCAATCCTCCCACCTCAGCCTCCCAAATAGCTGGGACTATAGGCACACACCACCATGCTTGCCTAGCTTTTTAATTTTTTTTTTTAATATAGCGTTCTCACTATATTGCTCAGGCAGGTCTCAAGCAATCCTCCCGATTTGGCCTCCCAAAGTGCTGGGATTAAAGGCGTGAGACATTCAGCCTGGCAGGCTTGCTTTCTTTCCATTCAGTTTTCTCAGGGACAAATATTGCTCATTTTCCTAATTCTTTTTTATTGTTGTTGTTAAGATAGTATCTTGTTATGTTGTCCAGGCTGGTTTCAAACTCCTGGGCTCAAGAGATCCTCCCATCTCAGCCTCTAGTAGCTGGGCCTCGAGGCGTGCACCACCACACCTGGCCTCATTCTCTATTTCTTTCCAGACTGAAACTCAGCACCTGCCAGTGCCATTGTGTCTCTCTTGCTGTCCCTATTTCAGTTTTCATGGCATCACGACATGAGGAGACTACAATGGAAATGCAGATCTCAATCCCTTCCCACCTTGGGGTCCTTCATCTCAAATTACAGCCTCAACACTGAATGGGAAGCTCTATCCTTATACTTGGTATAGGATGACAGCTAAACAAATGTTAAGAAATGAAGAAACTTCTTAAAAGAAATGTGCGATTTCCTTGCAGGAGAAAAGAAGCAGCAATATGTATCCTTCAAATTAGAGGACTCATAAATTATTATTGGAAGAAAGGATGCAGAGATGGATGGAAGGAAAAGGATGTCACCACAAAAGAAGAAGGGGGGACGGCAAGATGTAGAAGAGAGACGGGACAAGCAGATGTCTCTTCACAGGGACACCAAGAATAAAGGCTCAGGCAGAACATGTTCTTTGTCTGGAAAGAAATACAACTTTTATTTCTCCAATTCCCCAGTTAAAAGGAGTAAATGGCAAAGACAGATGTCTTCCCAGTCAACAGATCTTCTGTCAAGCAGCTGCAAGAGAATGTGAACTTCCCTGGCACGTTCAGTCTCATTGCTACCACCACAATGCACCTGGGGTAAGCCACACTCAAATCATTCATCGAGTTTGTGATTTCTAATTCGTGTATCTGAGCGCACATGTGCGCAAACATCACCATTTGCCAAAGCACCTATGTTCTTTCTTTGTTTTGTTTTGTTTGAGACGGAGTTTCATTCTTTCGCCCAGGCTGGAGTGAAGTAGAACGATCTTGGCTGACTGCAACCTCCACCTCCCGGGTTCAAGTGATTCTCCTGCCTTAGCCTCCCAAGTAGCTGGGACATATAGGTGCCTGCCACCATGCCCAGCTAATTTTTGTATTTTTAGTGCAGATGGGGTTTCGCCATATTGGCCAGGCTAGTCTCGAACTCCTGACCTCAGGTGATCTACCCGCCCCGGCCTCCCAAAGTTCTGGGATTACAGACGTGAGCCACCACGCCCGGCTATGCACTTCAATTACTAGAGAACATGTGCTTGTCAACAGCACTTGTTAAGAAACATATTTTTCAATCTAAGTTCAGAAAATGATATCCTGATACGTATTTATGTATCAGTCTTACTGCTTCAAAACTGTTCAAATTTAAAATAAAAAAATACCAGAGGATGAGGGCAATATATTTGTCCAGTTCTTCGCCTCAAACTATCAAATTTGATTTCAGAAAACAAGTACAAGGTAAGATTTTTGTATTTCCTCCCACAGTCTACTCCTTCTGAAGCAGGCACTGTGCTTTTCACATGTTATATCTCGATCTCCTGACCTCATGATCCGCCCGCCTCGGCCTCCCAAAGTGCTGGGATTACAGGCATGAGCCACTGCGCCCAGCCCACATGTTTATCTCATTTAATCTGCATAACAATCTTTTGGAGTAGGTATTATTTTAAGTATTTTATATTATTTATCTCTATCTCATTTTACATAAATGTGGTCATATACATGATTTTTGTAAATAAAAAACTTTTGTTCTCTTTTTTTGGCTTGGCTCCTACATTCCCTCCCTATTTCTCCCCCTGCCAGAGTAAGTACAACTTTTTTTCCAAACTGTCCACTGTATTTACATATTAACTTGTATACAAGTTTGCATAGGATGTATGTTTTATACATACACACACAAACACACACACACGTGCATTTTAGGTATTTATGGTAACCATTTATCTTCATACCACACTTACTTTTTTGCCTTTTTTTTTTTTACTCAACATTAACTTGTAGAAATCCCACCAAATTATCTGATAAGGTAAATATCTGTATTCCCATTTTGCAAATGAGAAAACTGAGGTTCAAAACTTGTAAGTGACTTGTCCAAGGCCCCAGGGCTAATTAATGTGTAGAGGTAGGATTTGAACCTATAGCTGTCGGTGAAGAATATGCTCTTAACCACTAGACTAACCTCCCTCGGTGAGCACCACGGGAAAAAGAGAAACAGAAAATGAACGTAGAAACAAAACTAATACCTCTTGTGTCCCTTGAGTTCTGATAAAAGCCATTCTCAGCAGCCTAACTTTCCAAAGCATTATTTCATTCATACAACACACATTTTAAAAATCACCATTTATCATGTCCCAGGCATTCTTAAGCCTCAATAAGCTGGGCAGGCGCAATGAGGATGCTCACAGGTACCCTTGTGATGTGACCAGATCAGGACGTGTATTTCCTACGGGGAGATTTTTTTTTTTTTTTTTGTCATCATCAGTTCCTAACGATCGACCCCTCTCTCCAATTACCAGGAAAAGTAGCACTTGAGATGATGCATAAGCCCATCCCATCAGACAAGCATAGACTTCTCCTGGCTGAATTACTCAAGTGTCACCTTCTCAAGGAGGTGACTCCAGGCATGTATCTCAAACTGTATCCTCACTCCTTCTTGTGCACCTTCCCTCCCTAGCATTGCTTTACCTTTATATAACCACATATATTCATATATAAAAGTTTGCTTATCAATCCATTTTCTCTCTCCCAGAGACTGTAAGATCCAGAAGGTCAGGGACTTTTCATCTGTTTATTCACTCTGGTATCCCAGGGCAGCAGACACAGAGTAAGTGCTAAACAAAAATGTATTGAAAGAAGTGTCCAAATACCTAGAAAGCCAACATCAACTTGCTTAGACAGAAGTTCACCCCATGAAACAAACACGACCCCCTCTGCCTTTACTTTCATCCCTTTCTCTCCTCTCCCTACACTGCAGTGGGGACAGCCTCAATCAGCCACACAGTCAAGGACCCTTCACAATAAAACACAAGTGTACCAACAAGCAAAACTTTCCCATTTGCTAATCACAATATTTACCTCTTTCATTTAATTGATTGCTAGTAAACTCGGTTAAAAATCAAAACAGGGCCAGGTGCAGTGGGCTTATGCCTCTCAGTGCTTTGGGAGGTCGAGGCAGGAGAATTACTTGAGGCCAGGAATTTGAGACCAGCCTGGGCAACATAGCAAGACCCTGTTTCTACAAAAAATTTAAAAACAAGCTGGGCATGGTGGCATGCACCTGTAGTCCCAGCTATCCAGGAGGCTAAGGTGGAAGGATTGCTTGAGCCAGGAGGCTGAGGCTACAGTGAATCATGATTACACCCCTGCACTTCAACCCAAGCAACAGAGTAAGACCCTGTCTCTTAAAAATTAAAAAAAAAATCAAAATATGAGCAAAATATTATGGGAAGAGGGAAGCAAGGGAAAAAAAGGACACTCAAGGTAGGTATCAGGGATATGCCTTCAACCACAAATGCCATGCCTTCATAGCTGTATGACTAACGCATCACAACTGGTATCAGACTCTTTTTTGTCAAAATTACTTTATGCATCATAAAAAAGAGCAAAAACTCAGAAGCTACTTTAGTTGCTCTGAGCACCTTTCTAAGATCACGACCTCAAAAATCCATGTGCCTTGAGAACAATGGCTGCTCAGGACGAGAGCAAACAACTGCCACGTGCAGAGACAAAGTTCACAATTCACATTCCAGAAACAACCAGAAAACGCACGGCTTTTCAGAACTGCATCTCTGTAATGGCACGGTCAGGACAGAAGGGAGGATGTTCTTTGCTTTGCCAAATCAGCAGTAGAAACAAATGTGAAAACAGAATTTTAGAACCAAGTGGGACATGAAAAAACAAGCAGCTCTTCCTTACATTTCATAGCCTCAATTCATTTCAGAAATATTTGACAAGCATCTGCTGCATGCCAAGTAACAGGACAGAAGGTAGTCCTAAGAGCTGATGGTAGAAGAAGAATTTTTTTTTTAAAGTTAAGATCACAGAAGCTCAATTAGTTACAGACTGGCTAATATAAAACTTCCTGAGCCTTTACTAAGATACCTAGGTCTGGGCAATGAGCCATGAGTGAAACTGACATGTGTCACTTGCAATTCAGAACATCAGTCAGTGTGTGGACCTTCACGATTTTTACTTCTCTGCCTTGGGGACAAGCAACATGATATAACAGTGATTCTGTCAATCTATGTCCTATACATTTTGAAATGAGGAAAGTCAGAGCTGACTGTCCCCTGCCCCTGACCCATTTGGATGTAAATAATCAAGGAATAAACTGCCGAGGTTTGAGGTTTGGGGGGGTGTTTGCTACTGCACCACAACCTAGCCCATCCTGACTGGTAAATCCAAAAACGAGAGGCCAAAATGAAAAGAAAATTAAGAAGCAGATACAGTAAAGTACTCAGAACAAAGACTATCATGCAACTTAGTTACTCCAGAAATTTCATTAAAAAAAATTAAGTGTTCTAACATTTTAGGGGAAATACAGGAATTATTAGTTTGACTATTTTAAAACACACAAAAAGGTAATCTTTAATTCAAAGGCCACTGGTCAGTCTTCACAGAAACCATCTTTACAATGGATCTAATTTAAAGCCTTTCATCTCTCCCCAGTTCTGATGGGAAAAAAACTGAGGTGGGGAGAGGAGAGTTGTACTTCGCACCTGCATGAAAATCCTTTCAAGAAGAGGAAGAGCAGGAAAAAAAAAAATTAGAAAGCGAAAATGACATACTACTGACCTTCTGGACTGTAGTGGTCAGGTCCAAGCAAAGCTGGATAATTTTGTTCTTCGTGACTGAGAAATCAGTGATCCCTGTAAAGGGAGCCCTGGAAGGTAACAACAATCCTCTTAAAAGGCATAGGGAGAATCCACTGGGATCCCACTGCATGTTGGTAAGTATAGCTACCCCATGGGCTACTCTAAATTCTTTTCTGTTTTGTTTTGTTTTGTTTGAGACTGTTGCCAAGGCTAGAGTGCAGTGGAATAATCTTGGCTCACTGCAACCTTCGCCTTCTGGGTTCAAGCAACTCTCCTGCCTCAACCTTCCGAGTAACTGAGATTACAGGCATGCGCCACCACGCCTGGCTAAGTTTTGTATTAAATTGCTTTTTATTTAACTGGTTTCTCTCAAGTAACACATAAAATAGGAATCTGAATAGCAAGAGAGGACTAGATAAAAAAAACAAATCAAAAATGACAGTTAACATCCCTTCTGAAGTCAACTAACAGCTTTCATACCAATCAAATCCTCAGCCATTAATATTTAATCTCAGTAAAACACAACCTTTAGCACAATTTCACTCTTCTCTAAGCTGAAGTTAATTTGTTCCTGCTATTAACCGTTTAAGTAACTGGCAAAGGAATCCTAAAATCTACCACCGATCAAGGACTCCTTAAGAGTTGGTAAAAGGCTGGGCGCGGTGGCTCACGCCTGTAATGCCAGCACTTTGGGAGGCCGAGACGGGCAGATCATGAGGTCAGGGGATCGAGACCATCCCAGCTAACATGGTGAAACCCCATCTCTACTAAAAATATAAAAAAATTAGCCGGGCGAGGTGGCGGGCGCCTGTAGTCCCAGCTACTCGGGAGGCTGAGGCAGGAGAATGGCGTGAACCCGGGAGGCGGAGCTTGCAGTGAGCGGAGATCCAGCCACTGCACTCCAGCCTGGGCGACACAGCCAGACTCCGTCTCAAAAAAAAAAAAAAAAAAAAAAAGAGCCGGCAAAAATGATACGGAAACAACAATGGTTCCTTTCCCTAACACAAAGCACAGCTACCATGCAGCTTGGACGCTACTCTTGCAGGGCAGTGAAAGGCACATCTCCAACTTACCGGTCCAGCCAGGCCAGCAGGGCCTTGGCGGCGCCGATGAGCTCCACCACAGAGGTCAGGAACTCATTGGGGGCCTTGCGGGAGGTGTTTCCATCGTAAGCGGGACTTTTCCGCCGGCTACTTATGTAATTCTGTAAATTGTGGGAGGATGCTCTCAGTTTCAGAACCAAGTTCTTCATGTTATCAGTTTCAAGGCCATAATTCTGTGGAAAATAAAATCAAAGGGAAAAAATTCAAAACAATTAACAATATTCAGTGGGGCGCAGTGGCTCACGCCTGTAATGCCAGCACTTTGGGAGGCTGAGGTGGGTGGATCTCGAGGTCAGGAGATCGAGACCATCCTGGCTAACACAGTGAAACCCCGTCTCTACTGAAAATACAAAAAATTAGCCAAGCGTGATGGGTGCCTGTAGTCCCAGCTACTCGGGAGGCTGAGGCAGGAGAATGGCGTGAACCAGTGAGCCAAGATTGCGCCAATGCTCTCCAGCCTGGGCAACAGAGCCAGACTCTGTCTCACAATAAAAACAAACAAACAAACAAAAAACAATATTCAAACTCTCTGATAACACAAAAGCCCAGTTAGTCACTTGAAAAACTCTTACAACAACCACAAAACCCTGTGTGATCTATCCCCAGCACACTTCACTCATCCCAGCCATACCAGCCTTCTCTCTGCTCCTTCCACAGCCACTCCGGCCTCAGGGACTTTGTTCTTCATAGTTCTTCTGCCCCAAATGCTCCTCCTACAAATCTTGTCGTGGACAGCTCATTCTTTTTTTATTTTTATTTTATTTTTTCAGATGGAGTATCACTGTGTCACCCAGGCTGGAGTGCAGTGGCGCCATCTCAGCTCACTGCAACCTCTTCCTCCCAGGTTCATGGGTTCAAGAGATTCTCCTGCCTCAGTCTCCTGAATAGCTGGGATTACAGGCGCACACCATCACGCTGGGCTAATTTTTGTATTTTTAGTAGAGAGGGGATTTCACCGTGTTGCCCAGGCTAGTCTTGAACTTGTGAGCTCAGGCAATCTGCCCGCCTCAGCCTCCCAAAGAACTGGGATTGGCTGGGCGCAGTGGCTCAAGCCTGTAATCCCAGCACTTTGGGAGGCCGAGACAGGCGGATCACGAGGTCAAGAGATCGAGACCATCCTGGCGAACACAGTGAAACCCCGTCTCTACTAAAAAAATACAAAAAACTAGCTGGGCGAGGTGGCCGGCGCCTGTAGTCCCAGCTACTTGGGAGGCTGAGGCAGGAGAACGGCGTAAACCCGGGAGGCGGAGCTTGCAGTGAGCTGAGATCCAGCCACAGCACTCCAGCCTGGGCGACAGAGCAAGACTCTGTCTCAACAACAACAAAAAAAAACAAAAAAAAACAAAGTACTGGGATTACAGGCGTCAGCCACCGAGCCCAGCCAACAACTCATTGCTATCACTCAGGTGCTGACCCAAATGTCCCTTCCCCTGCAAGGCTTCCCTGATCACTTACTTAATCTAGAACAAGGTTTCTCAATCTCAGTCCTACTGACATTTGGGGCCAGATAATGCTTGTGGGGTTGGGGGTCTCCGTGTATTACAGGATGTTTATCAGCATCCCTGCTCTCTACCCATCAGATGGCAGTAGCACCTCCTCCCCCGGTGTAACAATAAAAAATGTCTCCCAATATCGCCCTGTGTCCCCTGGTGGCAGAATCGCCCCTTCGATTCACTCTCTAGCCCATCACCCACTTCTGCCCCATCTGAAGCACCGTGTTTGCGGCCTTCTTCCTCCACTGGAATGTGAGGACTACAGAAGCAGGGCTCTGTGAGTATGCCCACTATGGTATTTCCAGCACAGCGGACAATCATATAGTCATGGAGTGCGTGGATTTCCACCAGGCAAGATACTCACAAAAAAGAAAAAAACACAGCAGCACTAACTAAACACCAATTCACTAAGCGTGATCTCCTGAGCTTGAAGATGTGGCTCCTGTCTGTACTCCCAGCTACTCAAGAGGTAGGAGGATCGCTTGAGCCCAGGAGGTTGAGGCTGCAGTGAGCTATGATCGTGCCACTGTACTCCAGCCTGGGTGACAGAGAGAGACCCTGTCTCAATCAATCATAAAATTAATTTCTTGCTCTTGTGCTTCTAACCTGTGTTCTTTTTGAACAACGTTCAGCTTACATGGGTGCTTCAAAAAAATCAATTTCATAAGCTAATACTGTCCTAGACTCCCTTTCAGAGAAAAGAGCCAATCCTGGGAAATAACACATAAGTCTGTGACATTAGAGGTGGGGTACAAATTTCTGTATTCAATTGCCTCTGTGTGTCCTAAATTGTTTTATCATTTAAAAAAAAAAAAAAAACATATTTCTTGAGATAGATTATGCTGTCTCAATAGCATCCCAAGGCAAGAATCTGGTACCATTTAAAAACCGAGACTAACAGAATACTTAACATTATTGAACACTTTATGCGAGGAATTGGACTCAGTGTTTGACGTGTATTATCTCAGGAAAACAGCCCAAGAAGGTAGAAATGTTTTTATCTCTAATTTACCACTAAGGAAACTGAGGCATGAAAACAGTAAATAAATTCTCTGAAGTTACAAAGCTAATCAGCGGTAGTGCTGGGCTTCTGACCAAGGCAATCTGCATCTAGGGCACAAGCTTTTGATTACTCTCTCTGCTGTGTATGTCCCCTTCCACACAACCTACCCAAAAAAGGGCCACATGATAAGACAGATGACAAGATGGACATTAGACAAGGATAAGGAAAACTGTCCAGCGATCCTGGATCCAGCACAAGCTGAATAGCTATTCTGCTTCTCAAAATTCTACACATCCCCTCTGAAGTGGAGAAACTTTTTTTTTTTTTTTTGAGACGGAGTTTCACTCTGTCACCAGGCTGGAGTGCAGTGGCATGATCTCGACTCACTGCAACCTCTGACTCCCTGGTTCAAGCCATTCTCCTGCCTCAGCCTCCCAAATAGCTGGGATTACAGGCAAGTACCACCATGCTCAGTTAATCTTTGAATATTTTACTAGAGATGGGGTTTCACCATGTTGGCCAGGATAGTCTCCATCTCCTGACCTCATGATCTGCCCGCCACAGCCTTCCAAAGTGCTGGGATTACAGGCATGAACCACTGCACCCGGCTGTGGAGAAACTTCTTTCAGCTGGCTTTAGCCATGTGGGCCAGAAAGAGGCAAGTCATGTGTCAAAATCAAGATACATAAAGCATAAATATACTCGGAAGTATGTAAGAAACTTTTTTTTTTTTTGCAAGATGAACAATGGTAAGTTAAAAACCACAACAAAAGGCATTGACTTTAACAAAACAATTCTAATTTTAAATAGATTTTACTTGAAGTTTAAATTTATGTTACCTCCTAGTAAAATAAAAAATAATATTTAAAAGATTAGAAATTTTGAAAGAAGCAAAAATTAGCTGAAAAGTTTCTCTTCCAAGCTTTTGAAAAAAAACGGAATTTCAAAATATAAATGAATATTCTATATTGGCAGTATTTTTCTATCTAAATGTGATATTCATTTTTTATGTTATTTTCTAGAGACTAAAATATAATCTTGTCCTCCAACAGAGAGACAAAAATAAGATGGATCTCCATCATAGCTTTTTAAATTCAAAGAATCAAAGACTCACAATTCAATGGATAAAGAGGCCACAAGACAGAGCTTGTTTTGAAGGACTTGTAACTATGATGAAAGGGAAGGACCCCCTCATTCAGTCAGTTTCTCAGCCTGCCAACTTACATGAAGTGTTTCGAACTAAAAGCAGGAAACTCAGCTTTCAATAACCAATGTCACCATAAATTACTTGGAACTTTTATGACCATATACATAATGTTTACTTGTTGAACTCAAAGAGGATTAAGTGCATTTTATTGTTGCAAGAAACTTTAAACCTCCATCTTCTAAAAACGTACCACTTTTAATACTGAAATAAAGGGGGAGAGTGGCTTCTTGTAACTGGTTCTCTTCATTTTCCACTCAGTTTGCTCTTTTTTTCCCCCAAAACAAATAATGGACCTAGAAAGATGAATAAATATAGCTAGAATAGAATTTTTAAAAGAAGGAAGGAGGAAAAGGAAAGTTCCTTCCCTTCGACCCCATTCCACATTAAAGAGAGAACAAGAAACTGATTATATTAGCTCAAAAGAACCTCTACTGTAGAAGCATAATCAGGAAGGGATTATTGACTTAAGTGCCCCACAAGGAAACACCAAAAATAAATAATTTCTCAGACCAGATTAATTATTTTCACCAGTCTTTTCCCCAAAACCTGTCTCCTTCAGAAACTGCTTCGAGATAAGGCATCAAAAAGATACAGATTAAGATACAAAGTGGCCGGGCGCGGTGGCTCAAGCCTGTAATCCCAGCACTTTGGGAGGCCGAGACGGGCGGATCACGAGGTCAGGAGATCGAGACCATCCTGGCTAACATGGTGAAACCCCGTCTCTACTAAAAAAAATACAAAAAACTAGCCGGGCGAGGTGGTGGGCGCCTGTAGTCCCAGCTACTCGGGAGGCTGAGGCAGGAGAATGGCATGAACCCAGGAGGCGGAGCTTGCAGTGAGCTGAGATCCGGCCACTGCACTCCAGCCTGGGCGACAGAGCGAGACTCCGTCTCAAAAAAAAAAAAAAAAAAAGATACAAAGTGAGTTTCTGAAAATCTATTCACATACTAAAACCCTTCCACAGAGATCTCACTTCCTAGGGTTCACCATCAGGGATCCTTTCCTGATCTGGCTAGAGGAATCATACACTAAATGAGAGAAAAGGAAAGCAAAAAGAGTCTTAAAATTATACACATTTAGCTAAGGACAAACCTTATACAACTTCTCTACCATCTTATCCATTCCTACTAGCTCTGTTTGTGATCTAACATGTGTGATTAAGGTGTGCCAGAGACACAAAATCAAAGTCATCTTATTGACTTGGGTCAATTAAGAGACAGCCTAAGAAATATAGTTCACAGTCTTCCTAAGGCATTTTTAAATAAGCTCATAAGCAAGATCAAGTTAAATATAATTTGCCAGCAAAAATTCCTGTTCCTGCATTTCTTCTCATAAAAAAGATAACACGTTTAAATGATTTGCCATGGGTAAACAATAAGCAACGAATAATCTCAGAGGCATGCCAGTGTGCATATGCACTCTAGGCCCATAGATTCATTACAGGCACTTCATTTAACCCCAAGTCTAGGTAGCATCATTTAACACATGTATCAATTCCAACTGTTCACTTCTCAACCTCCTTCAACCTTCAAAACACAGCTGCCCATGCCTTGGTGTTCAGTAAACTGGGCCTCACTGACTTGGCAAAGAACACAGGTTATAGTCATACTTATCCTTTTTTTTTTTTTTTTTTGAGACGAAGTCTCGCTCTGTCACCCAGACTGGAGAACAGTGGCGTGATCTCAGCAAGCTCCACCTCCTGGGTTCACACCATTCTCCTGCCTCAGCCTCCCGAGTAGCTGGGACTACAGGTGCCCGCCACCATGCCCAGCTAATTTTTTGCATTTTTAGTAGAGACAGTGTTTCACACCGTGTTAGCCAGGATGGTCTCGATCTCCTGACGTTGTGATCCACCCGCCTCGGCCTCCCGAAGTGCTGGGATTACAGGCGTGAGCCACCGTGCCTGGCCACAGTCACACTTACCCTCATTGGTTATTCTTACTGGTTATTCTCAATCACATCCTCTCAACCAGTACTGGCCAACAGAACTCTATGCAAAGATGAAAATGTTCTTTTTCTGTGCTGTCCAATATCGTAGCCACTAGCCACATGGAGCTTCTGAGCACTTGGAGTGTTGCTAGTACAACCGAGGAACTGAATTTTATTTTACTTTAGTTGATTTTCATTTAGACAGTCACATTGGATAACAGCTATCCTACTGAAAAGAGCAGCTCTATAATCGGTCTCAGGTACCCTCTACCCAGAGAGAGGAAGAAAAACTGGATACAGATTCTAATTCAATCCTGGAAGGTGGTCCTGGTCTCATCGTATGATACAAATCACTCTCCTAAGCCACGACTGCCAGTCAAAGACAATATTCACGAAGGGCGGTTTCTCTCATTGCTCTCTATCCACGACCAGCTAATTTGTGAGCCACTGCTCACCAGTTTTGGAATCTTCATTAATATTTTATATTAATGTTTATAAGATTGTTTCCTATTTATTATTATTATATAATAATGTTTCCTATTTTAGGTTCCTGTCCATCTATCTGCCCCTCTCTTTGCATTGATACTTTCCAGTGGTTTTGTTTCTCCCCTCCCCCTTCCTTACCTTTAATTCTATTCATTTCCTGTCTATCATAAAATCAACATCCACTAAACTAAGTTTACATAGAAACCTCTTTTATAACACCAAGGCCAACTGCATTTATACATCGACTGCCCTGGAGATGGTCTGTTCAAAGCAGCACCAATTTATACATCCAAAGATCTATATGCTACAAATAGATTAAAAAGATAGTATAATTAGTATATGAATTATAAGAATATTCAAAAAGGAGATTATATCAAGACTAAAGACATTTTAGTAAAACTCACTAAAATAATCCACACACTTTTGTGAACCCCTACGTGACCCCCCCTGTCCAATGCAGTCACTGGTACAGAGCAGGTCCAGAATGAGTCTGAGGTCAAAGCTTGGTCTGCAAAGGAAATTAGAAGGAAATTGTAGGAGATAAAACACAGCTTTAGGTTCTGGCATTTGTCCAGCTTTGTTCATTTTAGTCTAATGCTCTAAGAGGTAGACAAGAGGAAAAAGCAGAGAGAATGCCCAGGGGCACCTGTTATATTTGTCATCCCACCCGATGTACATGATGCATCTCTAGCTGACCCTTCTGCCCTGCCTCTCTTACTTTGGATTTCCAAGTAAATTTACCTGTCCTCCAAGTATTACTGCAAAGTGAAAGAGACAATTTGCAAAACATCAAGCAGAAAAGACGGAAAAGCCATGTTCCCAGAAAGTATAATAAAAGTAAACTCAAACATGTTTGTACAAAAAAAAAAAAATACAGTTTCAGTAATAAACAGGATGCTTAGACGTCTGGGCAGTGCAAAGCACTTACACAATAGTGCACAGCCACATCTAAGGTGAGCGTTACTGTACAGATGGGAAAAACAGACACCACCATTTCCCCGGAGGTCACAGAGGGAGAAGGATGTAGCAGAGCCGGGATTAGAATGCAAATTCCTGCTTCCCAGACCCGTGCTCAGACTACTTGGCTGTAGCGTCTCCCAGGCGGCAGCTCATTTATCAACTACAAATAATTTCCCCATTACTTTCCTAAACAAGAGCAGTGCATCTCAGAGCAGAAGACAAGGCTCTGTCCATTTTAAGAAGAAGAATACACACAATGCAGCAAGTGTTATATAATCAACAGTACGCAGACCAGCGATGGCAAAATCATCAGCAGCACATTCTTTCCCACCATTCTCAGTGATGTAATTGTATATACCCCTGGCTGGGGTTCAGGGCATTACTAACCCAGCCTGAATGCTGTCAAGTTTGTCCAAATCCTGACAGTTAAGTAAACTGCATCTTTAGCCTGGCACCGGGGCAGGCAGACTTGAATCCCACCCACACTAACCAATGTATAAACAAAACGTCCTTACAGGTGTTTTTGGCCCACACCTAACAAAGCTACCCATGTGATTCTAGTGTCAGGACCCAGCAGGATTTTACTCATTCGTGTTAAAGCCAAAATCCATCACCTACAAAATGTAATGAAGGCCACGTTTTTTTCCCATTTCATAGGTCATGTCAAGTGCAAATATCAGTTATTTAAATATCATAAATATCTGTGAAACTCAACCGCTTTTTATAGTAACAAAACCAGACATGAAAATCAGAACCTATTTCTCACTTCAATTTAGAAGATGACATTTTCTTTTCTTTTTTGAGACAGGGTCTCACTCTGTCGCCCAGGCTGGAGTGCTGTGGTGCGATCTCTGCTCACTGCAGCCTCCACCTCCCAGGCTCATGTGATTCTCTGAACTCAGCCTCCTGAATATCTGGGACTATAGGTGCATGCTAGCCACACCCAGCTAACTTTTTGTATTTCTAATAGAGACAGGGTTTTGCTACGTTGCCCAGGCTAGTCTCAAACTTCCGGACTCAAGCAATCCACCCGCCTCGGCCTCCCAGAGTGCTGGGATTATAGGCATGAGCCATTGCGCCTGACCAGAAGGTGACATTTTCATTCAGGACTATTTCCAACGTTTTTTCCTTATAAAAGAAAACTAGACTAACTTAGACTAATACAGAGATTTTCTGAAAAAGACAAACTCTTTCTGTAAAGGAAAAGTTAATAAATATTTTAGGCTTTGGGGGAACCATGTGATTCTGTTACAACTACTCAATTCTCACTGTAGCAAGAAAGCAGCCACAAACACATAAGTGAATGGACATGGCTATGTTCCAATAAAACTTTATTTACAAAAATAGATAGCGGGCCAGATTTAACTCACAGGCCATAGTTTGCCAACCCTTAACGTAGAAAATAATTCATTTTTTCCCCTTCCTATAGTATCTTCGGCTCATGTTTTATTTCAATGGAGCATTAAGAAAACAGTGATATGCTAAATCACAAACAATGAGAGCTTAAGAGAACAAGGCTCTAAAGAATGTCATCACGGTACAGATCACCTTCTCCTGAACTAACCAGTGCACAGAGAAGGTCCACAGCCTCCAACACAAGCTCCTGGTGTCCGATCCGTGTGACCCCCAGCTCCTCCAGATCCTGATGGGAAATCTGCAGCAGCTGCTCGCCATTGATCTTCTCCCGTTCAAACTTGTGGACATATTGTTGCAGGCAGTCATCCAACCCTGCCGAAAACAACCAGAAGTCCCATTATTGTCATTCTGTTCCTTTACCCCCACCAAACTGCCCGCATGTCACATCAATCTCAGCAATCACCAATTGTGATGCTACTATCTGATTATCCATGTGAGGCCTACTCCACCTAATGGGCACCTTTGCATGACATCTCAAACAGATTTTCAAGTGCAGCTTAACATTCTCAAGTGATCCAGCAGACTTTTATGATAGTTACCTTTTCATTCCCTGTAAACTAAAGGAATAAACGCCAAACCCCTGCTGACTTAAAACTCTAATTATCTAGACCAGACATGTTGTCTGTTTGCTAAGCAACCCTTCTTTTGGGACATCATCCCTCCCATCCCATGTAATCCCAGGGAGCTTGCCACTCAAGACGCCTTGCCACAGTGGGTGGCACATGGCCAGGTCTCCTGTAGGGCTCTATACACCAGCCAGTCATAGGTTTAGGGATGGACGTGTGACTCAAGCAGAACCAATCAAAATCTTCCTTGATATTTGATATATGGCCACAAGAACTGAGAAGCTCTTTTTTACCTTCCAATCAGAAGTCAAAAGATAAACCTTGGCAATGCTGGCAGTCATTTTTCTCATCAGTTTTCTGAGAATAAATTCATTTGAGAAAGAGAGAGAGAAAATACCCCAATAATATCCTATATACCCCTGGATATAACTTTGCTTAATAAAGATACTTCTAGCCCTAGAATCTTTCACTTAAGTTTAAATAAGTTTTCTTTTTAGATTAAGCTTGTTTGTATCGAATCTCTGTCCCTCACAACTGAAAAAGACTCTAAAGGAGACGGATACCAGCAGTAGAACCATATAAAAAGGCATGGTAAATGGGTTCGCTTATGGCAATTTTTCCAGGTCAAACATTATGGCCAAAAGTGCCATATTTTAATGCTTGTATATATTGACTAAAATGAGTAAGCCAAACAGAACTTGAGAATTATGATTCCTGTACAGAGAACTTGTTTTAATAGTTTTACTGGAATAACATTTTACCCTGAATCAATTGATCTATTCAAGCCTAATAATAAAAGTCACCTTGGTGTTTTAAAAGACCCGAGTTATATAAACTCAATCCCAACACAAAGAATGAACACTCAATTTAACTGGAAAAGTATGTAGAAAGCATGCTGCTGCCCCCTCCCCACCAAACGCACGCACATGCACACACACACACACGTGCACACACACACATGCCCATACATGCACACACGCACACACACACGCACACATTTATTTCATTTCACCCTCACAAAACCTGTGTCCTGTGGGTATCTCTGTGAGCTAGCACTTACTTTTTGGATTACTAAAGTCTGTGGATATTAAAATCTGATGTGTGAGGCTAAACTACATCTCTGCCCTACAAATGTTCACCATTTTCCTCCTAATAAGACAGGAAAAACAGTAGTTTTCTGATAACCATTTGGGGCTATTAAATATAGGAAGAGGAAGTAATAAAAAAAAATCTATGGTAACCATTTGGAACCCAACTCATCCTCCCTGAAATGACATCTGTCTAGCCCAGGGGCTAGACATTACACAGCAAGCGAGGTTGGGAATATTGATATAAACCCAGCTCCGCTCTGACAGCCTTGAGCTACAGGTGGCCTTCATGGCATGTGAGTCGGGCAGGCAGTGGAGGCCAGGCAAGTCAGCAGGTGTTGAGACCGACACCCTACCTGGGCTGCAAATGCAACCTCAGCACCAGGACACTCAGAATCAATCATCTGCAGGGGGGGCGGTATCTATCTGTAGCAGGCAACCATGCCAAGGGACAAGATTGAAGGACAGCCTCCTAACTATTTTGTTCCCATCTTGTGGATGAAAGAATTAAGGCTCACCGAGGATACATAACCTGTCCACAGTCATATAGCTGGTCAGATGCCAAGAAAAGGGCTGATGCAGAAGAAAAGAGGTCAAATGCAAGTTAGGGTCTGTTGGACACAGCCTCGTTCTTCTGCATTTTCTCGCAAACATGACATAATAACCCAGGATTATAAAAATTCTTCTCCAGCAACTTCTTAAATGAGCAGTAAAGTCTAACCACAAGACAGTTATTAAAATAGAATTACAGAATCTTAGAGTCACTTAAAAGGCACTTCAGATCCCAATGAGTACAAAAAACTGAGAAAACACAGACAAAACAGAAATTACTGTGAAGTTTACCCAGAATCACTTAGCCAGTTCTAAGCCTGATCATGATCTTCTCCTCTCTCTCAGGACGCTGTCCTCCCTAGCCTACTTTTAAGCTTTAAAAAGAATTTTTTTGTTTTAGTTTGTCATACAAGTTTAGGACAACTATGTTATATATTTAAAGCCTGTTATGGCTAAACTGTGTCCCCACAAAATTCGTATGTTACAATCCTAACCCTCAGTACCCTGGAATGCATTTGGAGAGAGAATCCTTAAAGAAGGATTAAGTTCAAATGACATCGTTAAGGTGGGCTCCATCCATATGACTTGTGTCCTTATTGGAAGAGGAGATTACAACACAGACACACACAGAAGAAAGATATGTGAAGACACGGAAAAGACGGTCATCGTAAACCAAGGAGAGAGGCCTCAGAAGAAACCTACCCTGCTGACACCTCAATCTCAGACTTCCAGCCTCCAGAATGGTGATGAGACAAATTTCTGTTGTTCCAGCCTCCCAGTCTATGGAGCTTTGTTATGGCAGTCCAAGCAACCAAATACAAATGTAATAACATTTTCTTTCATATTAATCCACACGTGATGGACTCTCTTAAACAAGGCCCAGTGACCAATGGAACAGGTGATGCTTACTGTGCTAAACAAGCTCACTGCTCATAATACAAAGCATAACACTGAGAGATTCACATTCGTTTTCATGTACAGAATAAATCAGTCCATTAAAACTACAGTGAAAAAGTATATTGGATGTTCCTTAAGCTTCATTCCTGAATGCTAAGGAGAAGTAAAGATGAGGCCAGATCATTTCTCTGTTAATGAACTGAAAAATTCACGGAAGAAGTGGGATTTCAGAAGTAGCTTTAGAATAGTAAGGAAATGTTTGGAGCACTGAAAAGGTTGAGATGGAAGGAATGGTGAGGGTTCTAGACAGTGTGCAGGCTACAAATGACTAGACATTGAGAATTGAAGAATACAGAGCATTTCTCTGAGAAACTAATCAGAATCTCCTTGAGGATTATGAGAGAAAATAAGCATTGTAACCTCAAATAATCACAAGTTCCCTGAGATGTAGAATTATCAAGCAGAAACATCACGTTACTACCCCTATAAGAATAGAATCTATTGTAGCCTCAAGACTTTGTCCTCAAGGCACACATATATTGAATATGCTAGGTTTTAAATAGTGTTGCCTCCCAGAGTTTTATTATTCCAATACATTATGACCTATTGTTCGGCAGTCCTATTGTTTAGAATACAATTAAACATTTATAAACAGCTAAATTAAACTATTACGCAGTCCCACAAAGGAGGGAAAAGCCTCAATTTCTAGTAAACTGATCTAATAGTCTTAGAATTTGCAATAAACCATACTCTTTTACTTATTTGTCAGATGGATCTATCTGCCAGTTTCTTGCTTCAAGCAATTTACAGAAAGTCTAGCAGGACCAAGAGAAACACATAATTCAGTAAAATTAGATTAAACACATTCCATTTATACAAATTAAACACGCAATTAAATGTGAAGGAAAAAGAGAAGAAATTCTCACAGAAGGGAGCCACAGGTCCCAGGCCTACTCTATTGTCATGAAATCTAGCTGTATATAATCCTAAACCTCCAAGGAAATCCCAAATGCAAGATGAAAACACAAACACACACACACACACACACACACACACACACACACACGGATAAGAGCCCACAATCCAATAACAGTCTCCCTTCTCACTGACTGGATAACCTGGGGCAAGTTACTCGGCTGTCTCATTTGTAAAATGAGAATACTAATACTACCCACTACAGAGAACTGTAATGAAAATTTAATGTTAATGTTTATAAAGAGCTTAAAACACCATAGAACACATAGTAAATACTCTGTAAATTTGGTTAAATTTTAAAATGTGATTTATTCAGGTCCTCAGTTTTCTAAATGTTCAGAATAAAAGTTGCTGGCTGGGCATGCTGGCTTACTCCTATAATCCTAGCATTTTGGGAGGCCAAGGCAAAAGGACTGCCTGAGGCCAGAAGTTTGAGACCAGCCTGGACAACAGAGCAAGACCCCATCTCCATTAACAGAAAAAAAAAATTGTTTGTTTGTTTGAGACAGGGTCTCACTCTCTCACCCAGGCTGCAGGACAGTGGCACGATCATAGCTCATTGCAGCCTTGAATCCCTGGGCTCAAGTGATGCTCCTGCCTTAGCCTCCCAAGTAGCTGGGACCACAGGTGTGTGCCACCACACCCAACTAAAATTTTTTATTTTTTGTAGAAACATGGTCTCCCTATGTTGCCCAGGCTGGTCTCGAACTCCTGGGCTCAAGCTGTTCTCCTGCCTTAGCCTCCCAAAGTGCTAGGATTACAAGTGTGAGCTGCTATACCTGGCAGAAAAAATAAATAAATAAATTTTTTGAAACAGAATAAAAGTTGCTAAAGAGACACAGAAACTCCCAAATGCTTAGGTGGCCATGTATTACCTTCCCCAGAAAGTGTTCCCAAATGTGAGAACCTGCAATCATCATTGGTTTCACCTACAAAAATTTTATGATTTATATCAGAACATAAGCACCATAAAAGTAGTAACTTTGGCCGGGCACAGTGGCTCACGTCTGTAATTCCAGCACTTTGGGAGTCCAAGGCGGGCGGATCGCCTGAGGTCGGGAGTTCAAGACCAGCCTGGCAAGCAAGTTCAAGACCACTGTCTCTACTAAAAATACAAAAAAAAAAAAAAAAAAAAATTAGCCAGGCTTGGTGTCGGATGCCTGTAATCCCAGCTACTCGGGAAGCTGAGGCAGAAGAATCACTTTAACCCAGGAGACAGAGGTTACACTGAGCCGAGATCATGCCATTGCACTCCAGCCTGGGCAACAGAACAAGACACCATCTCAAAAAACCAAAAAAAAAAAAAAAGCAGTGACTTTGTTTTGTTCACTACTCCCTCCACTGGCGTGGAGAACATTGCTGGTGTTCAATAAATATTTGTAAAATAAACACATGATGCATGAAGAAAGACAAAGAACTCCACATAAAAATTAATATCACACCAATGCACAAAAGTCATCTGCTTTTATTTTCTTTCTTTCCTTTTTTTTTTTTTCCCCCAGACAGTTTCACTCTTGTCAATTCTCCTGCCTCAGCCTCCCAAGTAGCTGGGATTATAGGCACCCACCAACACACCCCGCTAATTTTTGTATTTTTAGATGGGGTTTCACCATGTTGGCCAGGCTGGTCTCAAAATCCTGACCTCAAGCAATCCACCTGCCTCGACCTCCCAAAGTGCCAGGATTATAGGCATGAGCCACCATGCCTGGCCTGCTTTTATTTTCTTATACAAATAAGCAACTAAAGATAAACTGTTGATTGTGGTATCAGTTACAGATATTTGCTACACATCTCAACATTTCAAGATTAAAGGAGGTCATTTCTACACAAAGAGAAATATCATAAACAAAATAAAACTCCAAGCCTCTCAGTATCAGTCTTTGACAAGATACCTGCCTCGTACTAAGAATTTTTATTAATTAATTAATCTCCCCTAAGTGGAGAAAAGATTATATACCTGAAGACTAAGAAATTAAAGTAAATGCCCCAATGCAAAAAAAAAAAAAACCAGAAACAAAACAAAACAATAACAACAACAACAAAAACCTATGGCTATTCTCATTTTCTGTAAATTAGTAAAATCAGATCATGAAGTAGGTCCCAAAAAACAAATGGTCATCAAGACTTTAGTGGAAAGTGTCCCACAGACCATACCCTCTGTGGCTTTGCTTCCAAGAGCTTGGCAAGCTCAAGTTGGCAGAAGCTTCAGTTCTTCAAATACAGGAGCCCAGAGTGGTTCTTCCAGCATTTGCATTGAGTACTTCCACTTGAGTTGGGTTTTGTGCTTTTAGATTGCTTTTTGCTTTCTGTTTTTTTTTTTTTTTTTTAATGATTAAATTCAGAAATCAGTTTAGCTAAAGCTTGCAGACTCTCATCTCACTCAAGACTTTTAAGAACCACAAGTGACATGTGCCGGGCGCGGTGGTTCATGTCTGTAATCCCAGCACTTTGGGAGGCCAAGGAGGGTGGATCACTTGAGGTCAGGAGTTCAAGACTAGCCTGGCCAACATGGTGAAATTCCGTCTCTACTAAAAATACAAAAAAAAAAAAAGCTGGGTGTGGTGGTGGGCCCCTGTATTCCCAGCTACTCGGGAGGCTGAGGCAGGAGAATCAGTTGAACCCAGGAGGCGGAGGTTGCAGTGAGCCGAGATCGCGCCATTGCACTCCAGCCTAGGTGACAAGGATGAAACTGTCTCAAAATAAATAAATAAATAAAGTGACATGTGATACAGAAATTTGCTCCCACAGGATTTTGGTAGACTATGTTCTTCCACGAGGAGAATCATCACAGACTCACACAAATTCAATTTAATTCAACAAACTTTATGAAGCAACTACTACATGTGAGATGTTCTCTACTGGGAATCAACCTCCACTACAAAGGAGATGGGGTTCAGGGGAAGGTCACTTTATTATTATCTGAACCAGAGGGAAGGAAACAAGATTTGGGTGGTACATGTACACCTGACCACAATATTCTCAGAATTCCCAATACTTTGAAAACCATTAAATGGTAAAGACCTGACACAAAGCTCCTTAGCCTTCCCGACTTACTGATACCACTGTCCAGTATATTATAACTTCCCCCAAACACGACATGTTGCTAAGAACAAAAAGACAGTTTTCAAACAGAAGCGTGACATGGTTTGGCTTCTATGTGAGCACAGTAGGATTAATGGAGCGAGCAAGGCTGATGTCAGGGCACGCCAAAAGCCAGAAAGGTGGTCTACTGGTAGGCCTCCGAGTGCCCTTTTGTGAGATGAGTCACCCAATGACATCACTTGGAAATGCCTTTCTTCTGTCACTCGTTTTGTTGATGTCTTTAGGCCTTAATTTTCAGAACCAGTTGATAAAGAGTTGATTTAAATATAGCAATTTGAGGTTGTTCAATAATACTCTGTTTGAAACCCAGGAGTGGGCCAGATGCAGTGGCTCACACATGTAATTCCAGCACTTTGGGAGGCCAGGGTGGGGGGGATCACCTGAGCTCAGGAGTTCGAGACCAGCCTGGCCAACATAGTGAAACCCTGTCTCTACTAAACATACAAACAGCAGAGCGTGGTGGCCTGTAATCCCAGCTACAGGCATTCTCTGCCTTCTGTTCTGTCATTTGTCTCTGCAGAGGATCCCTTCACCATGTCCCCTTCTGCTCGTGGTCACTGTCACGGCTGAACTTATCTCTTTCCCGGATTTCTGCAATAACCTAGAAAGTGGTGGCCATGCTCACTCCCTTTTTCCTCTTAATTCATTCTCTATCATTCCATCTGAGCAAAACCATCCTGTCCTTTACAGATCCCAGTCCATTAGCTCAACACAGCATCTCAAGCCCTTTGGGACCCGTCCTCTTCCAAACCTCCCTGCAGTCCCATCATGCTGTAACTCACCCTACTGGTGAGGACACAGTAAGTGCACCTGTTCCACTGAGTTTCTCCAAAAGTAACAAAAATGTCACTCACAAATTGGCAAAAACAGCACCCAGGCCAAATCCCGCTGGCTGCCTGTTTCTGCAAACAAAGTCTGAATGGAACACGGCCATAACTCCTTGGTTTACATATTGCCTCTGGCTGCTTTTGTACTACAATGGCAGAATTGAATAGCTGTGATAGAGACCTTGTGGCCCACAGAGCCTAAAATATTTACTACCTGGCCCAGGTTTACAGGCCCTTGGTAGAACTGACAGCAGCGATGAGTACAGAGTGATGATGACCTCTGCCGACCAGAAAAACAGACTCCACCAGTCCAGTCTGGAATTAAGGGAACGTGAGTTTTTCTTCTTTTGTTGTATTTTTTAAGGAATCATTTCATACAGTTACACTGAATTTAAAAGCATAGAAAATGTTACCTCCCCTCCCCCAATGAAAGACCTGAATGTTTTAGGAGGTTCCTTACAACTTTTTAGCCACTTTATTATTTTCTTTTTGTCAGTTCTCTTGAGGCATTATTCATAGACATTAAAAGTCACCAATTTCCAGTGTACAACTCTATGAGCTTTGACAAATAGGCAGTCATGCAACCACCCTATGATCATGATAGAAACATTCCTATTGCCCCCCAAAAGAGTTCCCTTGGGCCCCTTTGCTGCCCACTCCCTCCCCACAGCCCCATTCCCAGCTGCCACTAATCTGATTTCTACCTAAATGAGCCCAATTTCTCCTTCTGGCTGTACTCCCTGTCCTGCCTGGGTAACACTGGCTAACCCACTTAGTTCTGGTTCTCAGGCTTCCCATCCGTGGATTAGCAGGCTTCCATTAGAACTGACACCCACGCACACTACTAATTGCAGCTCTGATTTTATCAGCCATCCTTCGAGGTTTGTGATTAAATTTAATTTGAAGAATGGGGACCATGATGAAACATAATGTCTGAAAACTGGATTGGAAAGCTGCAGTGTTTCTTACAGGTCTAAAGATCCATGGTTCCAACATATGTCTGAGCTACTCAGAAGTTATCTTTACTTATAAGAGCAGAGTATGAAAAAGGAAATAAACTGCCCAGAAACTTAAATCCTAAATATCCTCAAAGCTACAAAAGAAAGAAAAAGAAAGAAGAGAGAAAAAGAAAGAGATAAAGAGAAAGAAAGAAAGAGAGAGAGAGAGAGAAAGAAAGAAAGGGAAAGAAAGAAAGAAAGAAAGAAAGAAAGAGAGAGAGAGAGAGAGAGAGAAAGAGAGAGAGAGAGAGAGAGAGAAAGAAAGAAAGAAAGAAAGAAAGAAAGAAAGAAAGAAAGAAAGAAAGAAAGAAAGAAAGAGGAAGGAAGGAAGGAAGGAAGGAAGGAAGGAAGGAAGGAAGGAAGGAAGGAAGGAAGGAAGGAAGGAAGGAAGGACGGACAGACAGACTAGCAAATGAATGAACTTGGTGTTGAGAAAAACCATATAAAAACGATGCATTTTAAGTGAGGGTTTTGACCCTGATCAGAGCTGTGAGCTGGGACTGCTGCTCCCTTGGAAGCAGTGGCCACATGAAATCCAAACACATAATAAAGATCCAGCCACCAAGAACTCTGGAAGCCCAATTTAGAACCAGCAAAGTTCTTTCACTTTGTTTCTGAAATGGAATGACTGATTTTGAGGACAAGGGACACCCCACTGGCCATTTTTGGGGGTACCAAGCTGAAAGAACAGTAATGTAGAAGAGAGAATAAAAGTTTAGACTCTTACCCGTTTGAAAAAGCTGATCTACACATTGCTGAAGAGCTACCAAATATGTAGTAACGAACCCACAGCTTCAATTTCTTACAAAAGGCAAAAACAGGCGGAATGGAAGGACAGTCGACGCTAAAGCACTTTCTTATTCCCAAAGCAAACTCAACTTTCTTGCTAGTAACCAAAGTCCTCTGAGACCTAGGTCACCCTGAAGACATCAGAAAACGTAACCAAGGAACAACCACACTTTGAATTTCATGACATAAGTAGAAGACATATTATTTAAACAAAATTTGGAGCTAGCAAACACATCCATGCCAGGATAATTTAAGAAAGTAAAAATAGAAGGACTACCTTAGCTCAAGGATTCAAGTTAACCAGAAAACAACAGTCAGATGGGCTGCCCTCATTTGAGGTTTCTGAATGGGTAAGTAACGTGTCCCAAATGAAAACTTTAACCTGGAACCTCTGGCTCTCAAGTTGCAGGGCTCCCAAGCCTACGCTGCCCCAACCCCAACAGATTCTGTACAACTTCCGACCACTGTGAAAGGGACGCAGCCTGGCCCCCTCCCAGGACCCTGAGCTGCTGAACAAAGTCTAGCCATGGCGGGAGAAGTGCCCAGAGAAGGGACAGGCGAAAGAATAGAAGTTGGTGTTGTCTGAAAGCATTTTTGGAGGGAGGAGTTTACGCTGATCTAAATCACAAAAAAAGAACCGGTATGCAAATCTTAAGTAAACTGAAGAGATCATCAGAATTCAGAATATAATGGCAGCCCTCAATATTCTCCTTTGAGTCCTCCTTCCTTGCTCCTCCATCGAAAAACAATGTATGAGGAGCTTGAAAGATACTACTAAGGGCAGGGAAGAAATACAACACTGACTTACGTGTGTGCGCGTGCATATGTGTGTATAAGCATATACCTATATCTCACAGCAGACATTAAAAATGCAAAATGAGAGATTCTAAAGACAAAAACACAATTGTAGGGATGAATACAAAGCCTACACAACACTCTGGTAAACGTGTACTTTCCAAGGTTGTTTGTTGTAATTCAGTAACTAAACCATTGTATCCAATTTTGTAACAGACCTTGGACCAAACAAGGGGAGCGGAGGGGAAGAGAGAAGCCACATGTGAAACAGAAGGAATGCACTTTACCCAGGAAGCTGTACTTTTTGCCTCATCTAGTGCAGGCTACTTTTGCCAAAACTGTAAATTTGATTTGGTCTAAAAGCCAAACACCGGCAAAACGATTGTCAGTTCATGCTTACACGGAACGACGGGTAGAATTAACTAGTTCCCCTGCCACACGGCAAGTTTACGTTTACAGCACTGGGGAGAACCAACTCAGCACAGATAAGAGACATACAGTGGCCGTGATGCTGCACCCACTGCTTGAGGGTCAAGTTGGGCAAGTTCTACCGTACGGAGGTGAGCGCATCCATCGCTTCTGCTCCATCTGAGCCGTCAGGATTTCCATGGAAAAACCATTCAGCCAACCCTCTCCCAACCCTGCCATCATCATTTCAAAGTGCATGGTCCAAACAGCCAGGTCTTGTATCAAATTAAACCCCTGCAGGAATAGGGGGCGGCTTGATTTAGTGGCTCATGGATCCCTGCAGTGACCCCATGGAGGGTCAGGTTATCATCATCTCCAGTTTATTGGTGAGGAAAGCAAATCTCAGAGACTATCAGGAAAAAGGCAAAGGTAAGACAGAATCCGGACCACAACTGGGCAAACGTACATCCCTGTGGGTTCTGAGGTGGTCAATGAAGAAATAAGTGGAGGGGAAGACAATTGAGTATGTTAATGTGCAGACCTTCTATTACTGAGTACTTACTATGTTTTTGGCACCATGCAATGCATTGTGGAAATGGCATAATTTACAGTTGCTGTTCAAGTAGCTGAAGATTAAACAATCGTAAACCAAGCAAGAAGAAGCTCTACGCCAGCTATACAGGCCAGGAGAAACAGTATGGCCTGTGGAGCCAGACGGCCTGGATTCAGCTCTACCACTTCCCAGCTGTGTGACCTTGTGCAAGTTACTTAACCTCTCTGTGCCTCACTTTCCTTATCTACAAAATGGAGAGGAGAGCAGTCCCCACACCTCATGGGATTAACTGGATGATTAAATGTGTTAAAATGTGTAAATGAGTTAATATTCTTAAAGCACTTATAAAAATTGCCAGGTATACAGTAAGCGTTATTATTTAAAAAATGAAAGAAACTGGGGCTCAGCTTGTAAGTAACTGGCCTAAAGTCGCACAACCAATAATAGGCAGAGTCACGATTTAAAGTCATTTCCCAGAACTGTGAAAGGAGAGCATGAACCCAGCATGGGCTTGGGAGATTTGGAGCTTTGATGGCAGGAATCTGACATTATCCTCAACTGATGCCTTTTACTTCCTGAAGTGGCAGGAGTTGGAGCAGGAGGCTGGAAAAGGGCCGAAACAGCTGGGGACAGCCGCCTGGGACAATGGAGCAGGTTTGCCAGGCAGCATTAAAGTCTTTCTAAAATGTTTTAATAGCAGCTTTATTGAGACATAATGCATATACCATACAATTCACCTATTTAAAGTAACAATTCAGTGGATTTTAGAATATCCACAGAGCTGTGCAACCCTAACCACAATCAATTTTAGAATTTTTAACACCCCCCACCAAAGAAAATTCTGTACTCATTAGAAGTCCCTCCCCCCGAAATTATACAATAAAGTTGTATAATTTCCCCCCACCCTCTCAGTATTCTCTTGGGTGAACCTGTCTGACACTCAGCCCTGAACAACTATTCATCTATTTTCTGTCTCTATGGATTTGCCTGGATGTTTCACATAATGGATTCTGCACATTTCACATAAACAGAATCATATAGCATGTGGTTTTGCGTAATTGGCTTCTTTCACTTAGTATCATGTTTTTGAGGTTCCTTAAAGCCTTCTTAACACACAACTTCCCTTGCTCCAAGCCCCGCTGGCTTCCCACTGCACTTGGGATCAAATCTACAACCAAAAAAGTCCAGTGTAATCTTCCTGGACGCATCTCTGGCCACATGCTCCCCTAACCACTATGCTGGATGCTGGCCAAGCACCTCGAGCTCCTATCTCGAGGCCTTTCCCTGTGAGGTTCTGTCTACCTCGAATGTTCTCACCTCCTATGGCTCAGTGTCAGCTCCCTTCACATCCGCAGGGAGGCTTCAGATGACCACCGTATCTGAAGGAACCCAGCACTCCATTATTCGCTGTGCCCTCCACAAGCCTTTCCAAACCTGTGACTATTTCTGTGTTTGTTATGCTGCCGCGAGCCCCCTGCCTCCTGCCACAGAGGGCCGGGACCATGCATGGCCACATTATTTACCATTTCGCCACCTGCATTGCCCAGCACAAAGGAAGCACTTCGGGATTCGTTGAATGAAAGAGAAAAAAATGAAGGAAAAGTTCAGCTGAGGTTGAAGACAGCAGTTTGGAAACATGTAAATCAATAAAGTTGTGTAATTTCCCCCCACCCTGTCAGTATTCTTTCGGGTGAACCTGTCTGACCCTCACCTTCTCACCTTTCTTTCATACACACATCACCAAATATTTATGCAACTCCCTGGCACATGGGCTGGGGGTATTCACCGTGGGACATGAGAAAGAGAAGATCCCAATCCTACAGCCTGCAGTACAGCAGGGGAAGGACGAATCCTTCAAGTTCTTCAATACAAAATTCCCGCAAGTTTGCTATGCTCGTGGCTTCATGGGATATCAGCCCTGGTTACCAGAATGACTTAACTGAAGCTTTCTCTTGTTCTCCAGAAAACCCAGGTTTTACTACACTCCAGGGGCCAAGACAACATTCCCCAGATCCTATGCTGCGTGACATGAATCTCTAGGGCCCTCTCATCTTACAGAGTCACCTTTTTGCCGTGCTGGAGGAAGAGTATCTAGGCCCGTAGCTCTGGCTCTCCTGAGCTAAGTGACCTCAATCGGATCACTTGGCCTCTTCACCACTGGGTAAAATGCAGGGGCTGGAAAGGTGACCCTGTGGTTCCCACTGGCCCTGCGTTGCTATGAATCTGTATGTCTTAAAGTGCTATCTTTTTTCCCATCTTCAAACTAATCAGGCACCACCTTCATGACAAACCCCTGATAGCAGAAAGTTCTCTAATAGCAAAGCCAGCTCCCATCAACAGGGCAGGAATTGGCACTATTTGTGTACAGTTAACTGACATGTGCAAAAGTCGTGTTTCCGAGGTTAATATATTATAAGATCATACAAGGCCAGAATTAGAGAAGAAGTGTAAAGCACTGTTAACACTTCTTGATTTTGTTTCATGCTTAATAAAACAGAGTTGTGTGCATCGTGCATCTGATACACAGAAAACCAGATCCTGGATTGGCTCAGCTGGGACTGAACGTTAGGGTGGAGGGTAAAAGCCTCCCTGTGATCACTGCACGTTGTCACAGCAGGGACAGCAGTGCCCCCTCTGCTGTCCTTCCCACAGACGGCAAGAGCAGGCAATGCCACTGAGGTTCTCAAAAGAAAAAAAATTCTACTCTCGGAAACATTCACACTAACATACAATATACATCGTGGATTTAAGAAGCACACTAAAGAAAGTCAAAGGCCTGGGCTGGGCGCAGTGACTCACGCCTGTAATTCCAGCACTTTGGGAGGCCGAAGTGGGTGGATCATGAGGTCAGGAGACCGTCCTGACCAACATGGTGAAACCCCGTCTCTACTAAAATACAAAAAATTAGCCATGCGTGGTGGTGCGCACCTGTAATCCCAGCTACTCGGGAGGCTGAGGCAGGGGAATCGCTTGAACCCAGGAGGCGAAGGTTGCAGTGAGCCGAGATCACACCGCTGCACTCCAGCCTGGTGACAGAGCAAGACTCTGTCTATTAAAAAAAAAAAAAAAAAAGAAAAGAAAAGAAAAAAAGAAAGTCAAAGGCCTCAGTGAGCCATAAAGCCCAGGCTACCAGTTGCACTCTCAAGAGTGACGTCATGGCACGGGAGGGAGAGGGCAGGGGAAAACTTCAAAGTGGTCTGTGGGCCAGGCGCTGTGGCTCACACCTGTAATCCCAGCACTTTGGGAAGCCAAGGTGGGCAGATCAAGAGGTCAGGAGTTTGAGACCAGCCTGGTCAACATGGTGAAACCCCGTCTCTACTAAAGATACAAAAAATTAGCCGGGATGGTGGCAGGCGCCTGTAATGGTGACAGGCGCCTGTAATCACAGCTACTTGGGAGGCTGAGGCAGGAGAATCGCTTGAACCTGGGAGGCGGAGGTTGCAGTGAGCCAAGATTGTGCCACTGCACTCCAGCCTGGGAGACCGGGTGAGACTCCGTTTCAAAAAAAAAAAAAAAAAAAAAAAAAGTGGTCTGTATTTGGTGAATAAATACAAGAGTTTCCATCTTCAGATCTGCAAAATTGACAGCTTAAATAAAATTCTAAAGTCTTTAATGCAAAAGACAATAGGGTCGATCTATGTTACCAAATATGGTTAAGAAGAACTCAAATTTCCTCTAATATTCAAAAGGATCAACAAAAATTTGGGAAAATGAACATATAAAATTACACATCTAATTACAGAAAACAGGTACTGCTTTCTGTATGGCAGGCACTCTAAGACTTAATATATATATAACCCCTTAAGTCTCCTAGCATCCCCTCATATGTGTACTATAACTGTCTCACCTGGAGCTGAGGAACTGAGGCACCCAGAAGGAGGTAACTTGCTCACAGCCTCACCGAGCCCGGCTCACACCGGGGGACTCACATCCTCACTGCCAGATGCTACCCCCTTCCTCCAACACAGAAACGTTCACAGATGTCTCTTTAGCTGATCTCTGGAAAGTACAGTTTTATATAACAGGAAATTATACACATCATTTAAGCTAACTTAGCTTACTGTCTGTGACTGCCATCAGAAATTTTCATGGCCATGTAAATATAAATGGCTCTGCCACCTGAATGGGTCAGACGAGAAAATACTTTTAACTTAAAAGACATTATCAAAAGCCAGTATGTGATGAGTTGGGTAGCCCAAGTTTCTAAATAACACTCAACAATACAGCTGAGAGGGATTCTGTAGATTTTTTCCAGGAAATCTGGATGGAATTCTTTCCTAGCTCTTTCGTATTTGAATGTATCTCTAGAAACTGGCCCCCCAGGCCAGTTGGGACCTAAGCGGCCATATGCAATCGACTGTCTCCAAAGGATGAAACACTTGTGGAATTCACAAACTCTCTACCTATATGTTCCAATTTATTTTGAAAAAACTTTAGAAAAGGGCAAGTTACCGCTTTCTGGGACCAAATAAAAATATGGTACTTTAGGCTGTGTACTTCAAGTTTTCTGGGCGCCATTCACATTTCAGAAATAGACAAAAGCAGAGAGAGAGAAACAGTACTAGAGAAAGAGAATGTCAAGTAGTTGTCACCACAGGTCACCATGTACCTGTATATCCTAAGGGCTCCAGAAGCAAAATACCTGACTAGTGGCTCGTAAGTAGAGAAAGGCCAGTTCCCTCGGCTCATGTACTGACTTGTGTTTCACCACGCAAACAAAAACAAAGGAAGTGCCTGCCCCACAGAAACACGCACATGCATGAGCAGCAATACCGGCAAAATTTTGGAAATATTGCAAAACCTGAGGGTTCATACTCCCAGAGTCCAGGACCCAGCCTTGGCCCTTACGGAAACAGCTAGGTGATCCCTTACAGAAAACATGTTGGGGATGGGGGGATGGGGGGAACGGAAGGATGAGTTAAAAAGACCTCTTGAGCTATTGTCCTCCAATTGCTTTTTCAGTGTTTGTTTTGTTTTTGAGACAGGGTCTAGCTCTGTCACTCAGGCTAGAGTGCAGTGGCGCAATCATGGCTCACTGCAGCCTCCACCTCCCAGGCTCAAACGATCCTTCTGCCTCAACTTCCCAAGTAGCTGGGACTACAGGTACACACCATCATATCCAGATAATTTTTTTTGCATTTTTCTGTAGAGACAGGGATTCGATATGTTGCCCAGGCTGGCTCAAACTCCTGGGCTCAAGTGATCCACCCACCTCAGCCTCCCATAGTGCTGGGATCACAGGAGTGAGCCCGGCCTACTTGTATTTTTTTTATGGAAGAGAAGAAAATATGGGAGTGCCACTCCAAGGGAAAGAGCTAAGCAAAGAGAAAACAAACAGGACAGGCAGGCACGAGGCAGCAAAGAGGAAGGTCAAACTTTGGGGAAGATGAAAAGCAGATTAGAAGGCCACTCTGTTTCCAGTTAGAGCCCTCAAATGGCTTCCACAGCCATTCCCAAGAGCAGTCTTTAAGTGAAACAACAGTTACTGAGACCTTTCCCATGGAACCACCCACCGCATCCTCCCCAGATACCCGCCGGGAGTCAGGGATACTTAAATCACCTCCATCCCTCGTGACCCGTTTCATGTTTTGGAGAGGCACAGCGCTGCCAACTATATAAAAGCTTTCTGCTTGGGAGTCCTAAAAGAATGACATTTTCCCCAAAACAAAGAATTCATTCCATCTGAACCAACTTGTATTTATTTAGCCAGGACATAGGCATCTACTAGATGCTACAACTATGTAACACTCCCCCGTGTAGGGCTTACAGATGCCTTCAGGGGTTCTCATGATACACACTGTCAACAGGTGGTCCTGAAGAGCATCAACAACTGGAGATGCCATCTTCTCCTTACGATCGTCACAGCTGTTTAGTGACTTAAGCAAGAAGCAGAGGTCATATTCCTAAGAGGTAACTCCTTGAAGTGATTTTGCACAAGGCTTATGCCTTGATGGGAAAATCACACATTGGAATGACAGTCTTCTATTGAAAAAGAAGTATTTCATTTCAAGTTTGTTTTCATATGTTACTTATATACATATACCATATAAGTATGTAAAGTATGTGGTTAGGCCCATTATAAATATATATGCATGCATATATATATATGTATATATATGTATATATTTGATTGTTTTGAGATGGAAACTCGCTCGTGTTGCCCAGGCTTGAGTGCAATGGCGCGATCTTGGCTCCCTGCAACCTCCGCCTCCCAGGTTCAAGCAAGTATCCTGCCTCAGCCTCCTAAGTAGCTGGGATTACAGGCGCCTGCCACCACACCTGGCTAATTTTTGCACTCTTAGTAGAGATGAGGTTTTGCCATGTTGGCCAGGCTGGTCTCAAACTCCTGACCTCAGGTGATCCACCCACCTTGGCCTCCCAAAGTGCTGGGATTACAGGTGTGAGCCACCACACCCGTTTTTTGTTTTGTTTTGTTTTGTTTTGTTTTGAGACAGGGTCTCATCCTGTCACCCAGGCTGGAGTGCAGTGGCTCGATCTTGGCCCACTGCAGGCTCTGCCTCCCAGGTTCAAGTGACTCTCCTGCCTCAGCATCCCGAGTCACCAGGATTCAGGCACGAACCACCACACACAACTAATTTTTGTATTTTTAGTAGAAACGAGGTTTCATCATGTTGGCCAGGCTGGTCTCAAACTCTTGGCCTCAAGGATCTACCCTCCTTGACCTCCCAAAGTGCTGGGATTATAGGCGTGAGCCACTGCACCTGGCCCATATATATTTTACACGCACACACACACACACCCCGTGACCATCTAACCTAAAAAAGTCCACCTGTGTATCACAGTCCCTTCTATCATACCGCCTTTTAAATCTTTTTCTTCTGAAGACAACACTTTTTGAAATTACCGACTCTATTAGGATAATGGCTTCCTGTCTGTCACCTCCTCTAAAACGTCTGCACCGTAGAATTAGGGATCTCCTCTTTCTTATTACCTGCAGTATTATCTCCAGCTCCTAGAACAGATTCTTGCTGATAGGAGGCACTTAGTAAGTAACTACTGAATGAATGAAGAATGAATGCCTCAGCACACACCAAAGCAAAAGGAAGGCATTATGGAAAAATAGAGCGGACACAGAGTCATACAACTTGGGCTTAAGAGCGAGCTTGACTTCTTAATTTCCTATATATGTAGAGAAGTTGCTTAATCCCTAGACTTCAGTTTCCTCAGCTTTAAACTAAGATAGGGTGGGCATGGTGGCTCATGCCTGTAATCCCAGCACTTTGGGAGGCTAAAGTGGGAGGATCGCTTGAGCCCAGGACTTAGAGGCTGCAGTGAGCTAAGAGTGAGCTAAGGCTGCAGTTAGCACTCCAGCCTGGCCAACAGAGCAAGGCCTCATCTCTAAATAAATCTCTAAAGAAAGAAAGAAAGAAAGAAAGAAAATACGAAGTACTGTGTTTGACAGTTCTTTGCAAATTAAAGAGTACTTTATTATTGCTGTAAATGACATCTTGAGTCAATATTGATAGTGGCATCAAATAAAAAGTTCATGAGCATAAATCCTTAAATAAGCGAGTTAATCTGGCAAGAGTGAACTTTCTCATCGTCAACACCATTTTGCAACTGATTGGCTACCTCTCAAGTGTGTGACAGTTTGTTTACAAAAAACAGTAGAAAGAAAGTATAAAGACCAGGGTTCAGCTCCCTACTCTACCACCCAACTTTAAGCCCTCCTCCCTCAGTACCATCACATATGAATAATAAATATACGAATAATCCAGAGATCTCAGAGTGCTACTGTGATGATAAAAACCTAATATTACGCTTTGTCCAGCCCGTTGGAGCTTGCTAATGTCAGCCTACAATAGGATTCTGGCACCAAAAGCTACATGGGCACCACTGGGAAAAGCATCATCCTATTAAACAATGGGACAATGCCACCAGTCCCATTCCACTGGCAACGCTAGACAATACCTCCACAAAAAGCCTTCTATCACCAGTCATGTGTTCTTTTGCTACCAGATCTTTCTTATTAAGATGTAATTCACAAACCATAAAATTTGCTCTGGTAAAGTGTACGATTCAGTGGGTTTTAGTATTTTCACAAGGTTATGCAACAATCACCACTATCTACAGCTGACCCTTGAAATAACTTGGGGTTAGGCGTGCCTACCCCCTCATAGTAAAAAATCCATGTGTAACATTTGACTTTCCCAAAACTTAACTACTAATAGCCTACTGTTGACCAGAAGTTTTACGGATAACATAAAGTCTATTAACACACAGATTTATATCTACATATATTTTATGCATTCATGACATACCTATCTTTTTCTTAATTTTTTTGATATTTTGAGACTATAGAGTTTTTTCAGATTGTTGCAAATTTCCAAAAAAATTTCCAATGTATTTACTGAAAAAAAAATCAACTTATAAGTGGACCTGTGAAGTTCAAACCTATGTTGTTCAAGGGTCAATTGTAATTTGAGAACATTTCCATCACCCCAAAAAGAAACACCCTACTCATGAGACATCATTCTTTATTTCCTATTCTCCCAACCCCTGTAATCAAGAACCTACTTTCTTTTTCTTTTTTTTTTTTTTTTGAGACAGGGTCTCACTCCTTTGCCCAGGCTGGATGGTTCGATCTCAGCTTACCGCAGCCTCCGCCTCCCAGGTTCAAGCAATCCTCCTGCCTTCAGCCTCCCAAGTAGCTGGGACTACAGATGTGTGCCACCATGCCCAGCTAATTTTTGTATTTGTAGAGACAGGGTTTCACCATGTTGCCCAGGCTGGTCTCAAACTCCTAAGTTCAGGAAATCCACCTGCCTTGGCCTCCCAAAGTGCTGAGAATGAATCTACTTTCTATCTCTATGATTTGCCTGTTCTGAACATTTCATATAAATCATTTCATACAATATGCAACCTTTTATCTTTGTCTTATTTCATATATCATCACATGATCAAGGTTTATCTATGTTCAAGCCTGCACCAGTACCTCAGTCCTCTTCATGGCTGACTAATATTCTACTGTATAGATATACCACATTTTTATCCATTCATCAGTTGATAGACACTTGGGTGTGTTCCCTCTTTTCGGCTATTACAGATAATGTTGCTATGAACACTCATGTATAGGTTTTTAGGTGAATGTATGTTCCCAATTCTCCTGGGGTTATATCTAGGAGTGGAACCGTTGAGTCACGTGGTAACTCTTTAAGATTTTGAGGAACTGCCAAATTGTTCCCCAGTGGAGCTGCACCATGTTACATTCCTGCCAGCAATTTATGAAGGTTCCAATTTCTTCACATCTTCACCAACACTAGTTATCATCCATCGTTTTTAGTACAGCCATAATAGTGGGTAAGAAGTAGTATATTATTGTGTTATCAGATTTTAACAACCAATTTTTAGTAGGTCCTCAGAAACAGAAACTAAATACCAGACAGTGGAAGAAAAAAAATCCACATTACGCCAAGGCAGTATTCTCAAACTTCAGTCATTCAAGTACTACCCTCATGATTTTACCAAATCTGAGTGTCATGTCTACTATTATTTACTTATTTAACAAATCAATTCATTTTTAATTTCATTTTTATAAGAATCTTTAAGTCAATGCTATAAATATGTGTCACATGCCATAAATAGAAATATCATGAATACACACTTTGGGAGGCTGAGGCAGGCAGATCACTTGCGGTCAAGAGTTCAAGACCAGACTGGCCAACATGGTGAAACCCCATCTCTACTAAAAATATAAAAAGTAGCCAGGCATGGTGGCATGGACACCTGCAATCCCAGCTACTTGGGAGTCTGAGGCAGGAGAATTGCTTGAATCCAGGAGGCGGAGGTTGCAGTGAGCCAAGATCGCATCATTGTACTCCAGCCAGGGCAACAAAGTAAGACTCCCTCTCGATAAACAAATAAATAACATGAATATAAATATGAAAGCAAAGCAAAGTTAGCTAGATGGAACTGTCTCCCGGGGCCTGCTTCTTCATGTTCAAAGAAAAATTTGCAAATAAAAGGTGCTGGAAAAATGACAGCTACAGAGAGAATCTTCCCTTGACCTCATCAGACAGACTGGACAGCAAGGTGCTGGCACCATCAGTGACAGAGTAGTTCCCTGTCATGTTTGTGTCTCTTACAATGTAACCTCTTACTATCCCAGGTGCATCACTTTGAGAGACCCTGCTATAACGCTTCAGGAAATACCGGTCCTGAAAGAGAAGGCCAGTTCCATAGTGGTCATCATACTGGGGGTTTTGATGGACAGTTCTCTACATAGCCCATTACACTTGGCTGAGGGTGTCACTACTTCATGGTAACAAACCTTGTTCAGAAAATTTCCAATAAGTCTGCCCATTCTCTAGCTGCAAGCACCTGGCTTTTCAAGTTTCAACAAAAACAACTTTCAGAGCAAATATACGTAATACAAATTAAAATAAAGAGCACCTGCCCTGGGCAGGCAAGCCCAGGCAGTGCTATCCATAATGTGACAAAGTGCCTGGATGGGCTTTACTGACAGAACTGGCCCCAAGTATAATTAAAAAAAAACACACAATGCACCGGTTGTGCTTAAATACAATTCAGCCTCCCTCACCCAGCCCAACACACGTACTATTTATAGTGAGATAAAAGCAGCCAGTGACAGCATATTTGGGTGCCTCCAGATTTTAAGAATAATTATCATCTGTCATCATCCAAGCTTAATAAAATACTAAATAGTATATTACATTAAAAGAAAAGGAGTGATGATTAAATCTGAAGGTATTCCACTGTCTCTGTACCTGGGTACTCCTCCTGGGCCCTCAGATCTCTGCTCACACGTCCTTTTCACTGGGAATACTTCCCTGGCCCTCAACTCTAAATCCCCCTTATTTCATATCTCGGGATACCTTTCATTTCCCTTCCTAGCACATCTCGCTATGTAGTTTACTCTATGGATGGCTGGTGTCTGTCTCCCAACAACAAAGCCCCATGTAAACAAAAACCAGGACTGTTTTGGTCTCCATCATGCCGCCAACCGCTACAACAGTTCTTGGGACAGAGGAGATAATTCAAGAATTATTTGCTGAATGGATGAGTTCAGAGGATGTCAAAATTGTATGACTGTTGTAAGGTCTGGCCATGCTTAGAACTACCACTAAGAGTATATCTCAAAAAGGCAAACAAACAAACAAAAAACAAAGCAAAACAACAACAACAACAAAAAAAAAACCATACAGGGCAGGACTCTACAACTTTCTAGAGTTCCTGCGAACTGACTACAACCCAGGCTATCCCATAAGATAGGAACCTCCCTTTCTTCTAGACTAAGTTAGGTATTGAGTCTATCAATGAGCTTTTATGGAGGGCCCGTTTGTCAGTGGAGGGAAGTTGGTGATGAGGGAAGGAAGAAGACAAACAAACTAAAATGGACTCAGTGCTTACCATGATACACGTATTCCTCCTTCAGTCCCCAAAGAACCCTTCGTGATCACCATGATACATCTTGGGCTTGTAAAATGTAGTAACTTGTTCAAAGTCACACAGCTAATCTATGGTCAAACAGGAACAAGTATCAATTCGTTATAAGCCGAAGACGTTACACAAGTGCCAGAGGGCACATACACCTTGAAAGGGGCCAGAAAGAATGGACAAGGTTAGATGATAGAGCCAATGGGGTGGGGGGGATGTTATTGTTTACCATTTTCTATGCGTTAAGCATAGGACTAAAGCATTGACTCACAAAATTTTATGTATTCATCATATGAGCTCCAGGAGGTGGGCACAATGATTTATCGCCATTTTTTTAGGGTGAAACTGTAGCTTAAGAGAGAGACCTGGACAAGGTAATTGATGGCTGGAAAGTGGCTGAAGTCTGAAGCCCAAGCTGTCTGAGTTCACATTCAGAGCACTGACCCCTGCCTCCACCTCCTGCCACGATGCTGGGGGAGAGTGACATAAACGAGGCACAGAACAGGGAATGAGGGCGTTCCATAGCGCATGCATTTAGGGAGTGTCTACTCTACATCCAGATGGCACAGGGTAACGAGTAGAGGTGAACGACAGAGCCCTGCTCTTCTAGAGCGTCTAGAAGACAGTGAAGTCAGAGTGGATCTGAAGTATAGGGTCTGGAGTCGGGTTGCCTGGATTCAAACACTGACTAGCTGTGCAACTTAGACAATCACGTAATTTTCCCAGGCCTCAGTTCCCTCCACCTTTTTTTTTTGAGACAGAGTCTCAGTCTGTTGCCCACACTGCCAGACTGGAGTGCAATGATCTCGGCTCACTGCAACCTCCGACTTCCAGATTCAAGCGATTCTTCTGCTTCAGCCTCCCGAGTAGCTGGGATTACAGGCACACGCCACCGCATCCAGCTAATTTTTGTATTATTTTTAGTAGAGACGGAGTTTCACCATATTGGCCAGGATGGTCTCGATCTCCTGACCTTGTGATCTGCCCGCCTTGGCCTCCCAAAGTGCTGGGATTATAGGTGTGAGCCACTGGGAATGGCAATAGCCATCATACCTACCTCATGAGGTTATAAAAAAAAAAAATGGGCTAGCTGGGCGCGGTGGCTCACGCCTGCAATCCCAGCACTTCGAGAGGCCGAGGCGAGCGGATCACGAGGTCAGGAGATGGAGACCATCCTGGCTAACACGGTGAAACCCTGTCTCTACTAAAAATACAAAAAATTAGCCAGGTGTGGTGGCGGGTGCCCATAGTCCCAGCTACTCAGGAGGCTGAGGCAGGGGAATCGCTTGAGCCCAGGAGGCAGAGGTTGCAGTGAGTCGAGATCGTGCCACTACACTCCAGCCTGGGTGACAAAGCAAGACTCCATCTCAAAAAATAAAAGGGGGGCCAATATAAAGTCCTTAAAGCATACCTGGCGCACATCAATATTAGCTATTATTGTTCTTGGAACTAATAGAAAACAAGGTTAGATGGGAAAAATATGGCCAAAGCAAAGGACCGTGGAAGGATTGAGTTCAGCAGGGTCTGAAGAATGTGCAAGATGGACGGGGGCTTGCTAAAGTCAGAGATGCCCTCGGGAAAGCAGTGGGGCCATCCGGATGTGGAGTGATGTGCACCCAGCACAGCTACAGACTATAGTGTCACAGGAGAAAGAAATGGACAGGATGAGATGATGGACTGCGACATCACATGAGAGGCAAAAACTAGCCAAAGAGGGTGCCAAGGGTTTGGACCAGGTTCAAACTCTATACCAGACAGAAAACGTGGCACAAAAGAGAGAGGAGACGTGTGGGAAGAAGATGCGGTCATGCCTTTCCTCCTGTGCTTGCTGACTTGACAGTGGCTGTGAGTGAGTCAGAAAGTGGGCAGAGACTGTGGGTCTCAGGAGGCTCCAGACCAGGGCTCTGTGGAAGGGCTGGCCCAAGGAAACTACCATTTACTGAACATATACTATGTTTACATTGTTCATGGTTAAATCTAAGTCTTGTTTTTTCCTTCTGAAGAGTCTACAAGATCACTCCTGATCGCCCTTGTACACATGAGGAAGTTGATGGAGAGGGATTGGGGACATTGCTGAGGATGACACAGCTAAAAAGTGGTAGAACTGGTCTTGAGGTCCAGGCCTATCCGATTCCAGAACCCATTGTCTTCCCACTGCCAGGCTCAGCCAGGGAAGCCAGGAGTTAGAACAAGCTCTGCTGAGAAGCCAGTGCCTCAGAGTTACAACACACACCCGGTCCTTCTCCACCTCACCCCTCTTAGCCACCATCTCTCCCCTTGGCCGCCCTTCCCTCCCCTTCTCCAACCCAGCACTGTGCTCATTAGACAGGACCCAGCATTAATCCACCCTCATCCATGAAGTTTTCACGCCCCCTCCCCAGGGGAAATGGTCACCTCCTCCATCTGCTGCAGCCCTTGCTGTCCTTCCCACCCACCTGGCATGTGTAGACAAGCTTCAACTCAGGTGTGGTGTTCTGGCCACCTTATGCCACCCGCTGACAGATGGGGCTGATTCTGCTATTGTGCACTTCCCGGGGCCTCTTGCTCCCTCTCAGTTCCATCAAGTCCCCTTGAAAGCTGCACTCTCAGTCAAATGCCAGCCTTCTGGGGAGAGGAGGACTCCCCAGCCCTAGGCCTTCCTGGGGCTGAGCTACCCTGATCTCTGACAAATTCCAAGTACTGTGGCTAGCTCTGCTCCACTACGTCCTCCTCCAAACTAGAATTTAAGTTTCTAGAAAGAAGTCACTTCCCTGTGCTGTTTTTAGTGCCTTACACGTGGCAGACAATCAATAAATAACCACCATTGTCAAAGCTTTGATGAAAAAAAACCTTTAGTACAGTAACACCTCACCTCACACACGTTGGAACCAAAAGGCAAGCCAGGGGGCCTCTAGGCAAACAGTGTAAGAAGGCTTGGAGGTGTTGCTTTTACCCTGCAAACCCAGCAGTGATGCCAGTTAAAGTAACAATATAATTATTTTTTCAGATATGGATGGTTCAGTGTTAGAAAGACTTGAAAAACAAAATGAGGCCTCTTTCTTTGAAATGTTAAAGATGTGATAAAACCTATGCGGTAAAGTACACTGGCTTGACTTAAGGCCTTCTAAGACAGACCTTCACCCAAGGCCCGTTTGTTCTCATTTTAGAAAGCAGAAAAGTTCTTTTGTTTCCCAGCCTTCAAGAGAGACAAGCTGAGTAAATCCACAAGAGTAGCCAGTGTGTATGCTGCTTGGAGCACTGGTTACCTAAAAGCCAAGGACAGTAACCGAGAAAACAGGGCATGCTGGGGTCACTCGGCAAAATAGTCATACAAGTATCGGTAGGCCCTATCATTATAGTAACCACACACTTCACTGATTCTGAATAATTCATTCTTTCATAAGCAAGGAATCATTAACTTATGTTGAATGCACTCTGTAAGCCCCCAAAAATAAAAATTTATTTTAGAAAGATTTCCATCCAAAACTACAGGGAAAAATTAAATATACCCAGGTCTTAAAAATATCCAGGTTTAAAGACCTTAAACCAGGTCTTAAGGATCAGTTATCAGGAAAATTCCTATATATGAAACAGTTCATTCCCTCATGGGTCCAGCAAACAGGATGAGACCTCATACCATTTCTCTCAGAAGAACTGCAGAATGCCTACTTTCTTATCTTTTTTTAACTTTGCAAATAGCCCAACTATGAAGTGCACATGGCTATGGGGTCAGGCTGTTCTGAAGCCAATTTAAGAACCTAATAAAACCTATTTTTACATAAAGAACCAACTTTATTTCAAAGCATTTAAAAAAAAAGACAATTCCTTCGGATTTTTCAATCACTGAACTATCAAAAATGATTGTAACATTATAACATCATGACTTTTATTGGAATCCCTGGGCAGCTATCAGCTTTGCAGAGTGAAAAAAAAAAAAAAAATTCTGAGCTTCTTTATAATTTTTATTTTTATTATTTATTTATTTATTTTTGAGATGGAGTCGCCCAGGCTGGAGTGCAGTAGCACAATCTCGGCTCACTGCAACCTCTGCCTCCCGTGTTCAAGCAATTCTCCTGTCTCAGCCTCCTGAGTAGCTAGGACTACAGGCGCACACCACCAAGCCCAACTTTTTTTTTTTTTTTTTTTTTTCTGTATTTTTAGTAGAGACAGGGTTTCACCATATTGGTCAGGCTGGTCTCGAACTCCTGACCTCAGGTGATCCACCTGCCTCAGCCTCCCAAAGTGCTGGGATTACAGAAGTGAGCCATGGCACCCAGCTGCTTCTCTGTAATTTTTAGTAGTTTCAGAATGTCACTGATGGAATGACATTGATACTAGCTATTGGTAATTAACTAGGCCAGCGAAGCTTGGGCCCACCCAAGGTAGCCTGAAGAGCGTGACCACTAATGGACTCCCTTCCCCTCAATGTGCATGGAGGTGCTCCCTAAATACTTGTCTTCAGCTTTCCTGCCATCCACACTGCTCTTCAAACACCCAAATGCACTCAGGTGACTCCCGATTTAGACCTTCAGTGATCCTCCCATCATTCACTACGAAGATGAGTCCAAATCCCCTAACATCACTCACCGCGAGGCACCAGGAGAGCCGTCACAGAAGAATGTCCCTGCTCTGCTGGGGCTTCTGTCCTTACGACAGAAGACAGGCAGCAAACACCAAACCCAGAACAGGGCAGGCAGTAAGTGCTAGGAAGAAGGCTAAGACAGGCACAGGGGCTAGAGAATGGCACTCATCCAAGAAGGCCTCTCAAGAAACGTGAGTATAGCCTGAAAGAAATGACATGACCACATGACAAGCAAAGGCCTCCCAAAGCTGGCCCAAGGCCTGCTGGCCAAGCTCCTACTCTGCCCGTCCTCCTCTTGCAACCTGCACTCCAGCCTCAGAAGCTGGGATTCCTTCTCCCAACGCACCTCACTGCTTCACACTCCATGCGTTTGCATTTGCTCTTCTTCTGCCTACAACATCACCCACACACCTATCTGGTCTGGCCAACTCCTCCTGATTCTCCAAGGCTCCCCAGAAGCTTCTCCTCCTTTTTGAGGCCTTCTCTGGACACCAACCACATACCAGCTTCCTCACCAGCAAGATCCATCACTTCTCCCTTCTGCCCCTCTGGCCCGCACCGTGTTTATTCATGTGTCTGACGCCTGAGCAAAGTGAAGCTCCTAAAGGTCCCGGAGCTGTGACACTCATCTCCATAGCTGCAGCTCCTGGTCCTTCAAGACAGCCGTCCCCGAGGGCCTCCGTTAATAAAGGAATAAAACGCACATCCTCCTTTTACAATGCCATCTTTGAAAAGGTCTGCCCATGGAGAAAGCACAAACAAATGCCTTTTTATTTGAAACTCCCTTTGTAAAAATCGCTCTCCTTTTTCCCTGAAACCTGCATGTTGTAAAAGTCTTTTGGGTTCTTCCCCCTATAAAACTATCTTGACACCTAGCCATGTATCACGGCGCATGAAGCAGCTATAAACATCGCAGTTGGAAAAACATTATGCTGTGAAGGAAGAAACTCTATCTGCCAAGACACCGAAAGGCTTGCTACAGATATCATGAGAATGTCATGCTGGACACAATGAAAGCAGCTTGGACACTCCTTTATAGCCTGTGATCATTTTCACAAACATTTCCTAAATCCTACATAGTAAAACTTTCTTTCCAAGGAGGACAAATTGTTTAAAAAGGGGGAGGAACATACTCTTTTCTGGTTTTGCTTTTGTGTAGTTAAACTCTGAGCTTTAAAAACACAGCCTACACCTCCCCATCCTTAAGACACCCAAAGAGAAAGTCAGTTGGAGGAAAAAGGGAAAAAAGGCAGTGGCCAGGACGCAAGACATACAGCTCCCAATAAAGGAGATGAATTCAGAGAGAAAAAAAATTCTTTCAGTGCAGATTCCACTATTGTTACTTTAGTTTCCATTCTGTTTTCAATGTGGGGCAAATAAGAGTTGTAGAAGTGAGAGCCTCCCATGTGGGTGGAAGGGAGCTGGATTCAGAATCAGGTTGTAACTGCAGAAACACCAGCCAGATCTCAGAAAGACCAGCCCAAGCCATGCTGACAGCTGGCCCTCCTCAAGCCTAAACTAGAGCTCCAAAACTGAAGACCCCCTAAAAATAACAAAGAAAGAGAATTCAGCTGCTCCGTCCGAACTCGAGCACAAAAGGAAGAGGGGGGAGAAATCGTTTCCATATTTCACATAAACTTAGATCTCACTGCGACAGTTAGGAATGCATGAGTCAACCAAGGACTGACAATAATTACTGCACACATCAAGCCCCCCCGCCACAATTCAAGACGAGAATGTGCAACACCGAACGAAAACTATGGACGTCTCTATTGGGAAATGTTTGTGCTTACATATTTCAAAATGGCTTCGTAAAAAAAATAAAGTGTCCTTTTACGTGAGCTTTTAACTTTTTCGTTGTTGTTCTTCCAGAGAAAGCACCTGGAAGAGACTTTAAAATGTAAAACTTGTCCCAAAGTCATGTGAGATTTTATTCTTGCAACTTACTGTAACTGTACATGAGTGTTTTCTCCCAGCCCCCAGATTCCCTCACACGGTGGTTAAGATTCGTTCTGCCCTTGAACAGACTGGGGGTTTAACTGTACTGCAGTGGTTATTGTGAGGGAGGAAAAGAGGCAAATAAATCACAGAACGGCTGTAATTCTAGAAGAATAATTTTGGGGGAAGTAAACTTTCTCGTTGTTGGCTGTCAAGAACGGAAAGTTATCTATGGTGTACGGTGTTGAGAATCAGGCACCAGATGTCTGGTGCTGGGGTCGTCTCATTTCATGAAAAGGAATGTTTTGTTTAAAAATGTCTAAACAACAAGTACCATTTCCCGAGCCTTTCTGTATTCCACAACATGAGCTGGGCACTCTCTCCCAGTGTTTCGTTCAGGCTCATAACAACCATGTGATATATTATCATGCCTATCCTACAGATGTGAAAGCAAGCTCCGAAGGGCTAAATGCTCAAGGTCGTACTATCACTGAGTGCTAGAGTGGGGATTCAACACGGGTTATTTCACTCTGCCCCAGTCTGGCTCTGCTTTCTCCCTACAGCAGGTGGGGCACCTGTTCTGGCGTGTGACTTCCCCAGGCAGGTAACGCCTGTGAGCGCAGCAGAGTCTCATGAACAGGACGGAGACAGGGAAACAAAGCTGGCTCCCTGGCTCATTCTCCACGCGATTAAATTAGTCAATGCTTACTACATGGATGAATGCAGAATTTAAATCTAGTGTCTGAAGAGCCTTTGTTAACCAACGTGTGAGCATGTCCCTGGGTGCCCACTGTCAAAGTGGCACTACTGAACTATAAACATCAATTTTACATCCAACAGAAGATATACCATGTTCCTGACCTCCTTATGATCCCATAAAGCCCAGTTTCTTTGAAACCTAGATTAAAACAGTTCACTGAGCATGTGCCACCATGTCTCGCAATTACGATTTCTTTTAAAGCCAGGCGTGATCCCATATCTTTCAGAAATTTATTTAATAGCAGTCTTATGCTTATTTGATAGCAGTCAGTTCTAATTTATTTGATAGCAGTCTTATGCTTATTTTTTATTTATTTATGCTTATTTGATATTTATTTTATTTGATAGCAGTCTTATGCTTATTTGATATTTTTTTGCTTATGTATTTATTTCCTTATTTATCTATGCTTGTTTGATATTTATTTTATTTGATAGCAGTCTTATGCTTATTTGATATTTATTTATTTTGCTTACGTATTTATTTGCTTATTTATTTATGGTTGATATTTATTTTATTTATAGCAGTCTTATGCTTATTTGATAGCAGTCAGTTCTAATACAGTTTCTAAGTCACTGAGCATGAAATCATGTCCATCTCTCCTCAAGAAGTTCCCTCTTTTAGGTAGCAACTGGCAGTGTGAAATATCAGAGACCTGATGCCTTCAAGAGTAGATGAGGAAAATAGGGACATGCTGCCCTGTCTCCCTGAGAATGACATCATCTTTTTATGCTGTATGATTCTATGCATGTCTGTGTTTTGTTATTTTTAAAGGAGACCTGATGACCAGGTTCTGGTCACCTTCAGAGCACTGAAGAAAATGACTGACAGCAGGTGGCTGTCACATTGTCAGGCCAAGAAGGCGGCTTCCTCTTTTTCTAAATAACATGAGCCAAGGTAATAATGACAGCATTCCAAGAGCATCTTCTACTCCCAGAACAACTGCCACTGCACTTCAGGGAGTAACTGAAACACCAAGTCCCGTCAGTGGGTTTGCTGGGGTGGCCAGCTCTAATGCACAGTACAGTTCTACCAATCTGTCATCAAGTACTTTCCAATGATGTCATCAGCCCATGAATGTAACAGAACAATGATCTGCCCCATGACCCCTTCCAAAAGATTCCCCCTTATTAATTCTGTGTCCTCCTTCTCGGCACTAAAATCCAAAGAAGTTACCTTGCCATTTGGGTCAACCTTACCAACTTCTCTCAAATAGGCTTTGTCAAATTATGAAACAAGCTTTGGAGAAAGATACAAGTCCCACATTCTCCCTGTGCCTAAGAGATCTCACAGATTGTTTATCAGGCCACCTCCCACTTTAATATAATCCTGGCCTTAAAAAGAAGACTAAATGTTTGTTTTAAGCAGAACTGGTGCCACAGTAATAAACTTTCAGGGCAGGAGATCAGTTCTCCCTTGTTAGACTGACCGAAGATATTTTGCCAGGTGCAAGCCAGCCTGCCACAAACCATCCTAAATCCACCGTCCAGTCCCAATGTGGGTGGGCCATGACACCTTTCTGTTCCTAAGAGGCACTTAGATTTTTAGATTAATTTTTAGATTAATAAAGTTAATTAAGTTTGACTGCATAAGCACTACTTCTAAAAATTTGAGGTTTATCTAAGTATAGTGATTCAGATAAATCATTAAGACAGTATTAAATGTAAAAAGAAACAGATTCCAACTGTGCAGAAATCCATTTATAAAAAGACAATGATTATGCGTAAATAAGAATAAACATGTACGAAAATGTCTAGGAAGGGTTCCAGAAGGTGCTGACCTCCAGCTATGGGAAAGGAGAAGGATATAGCAGAAAGGGGACTATCTTTTCCAACCCATCTAGAGTTCTGTTGTTTAAATTTTTTTTTTACAAGAAGCATTTCTGTATTATTTGACAAATAAAAATAAAATCTACAGGCAACGGAAAGACAATGGGGGGAAGGATGAATATATGAAAGTAAATCACATTCCATAGCTCCTGAATGTTTAATCAGAGACGATTTTCCACTAATATTCCTGTGATGACCACATTGCTCCATGAGGATGCATTTCTGCCTGCCACGTTAGAAGCAGCTGTTTCCTATCATTCATTATCTGTTTCCTCCAAGGCCATGAAAACTGAAAGGCAGTTCTGTCTGGTTCCAGAAGCTGAACATGCAAAGCTGCATCCACACCTTTACCCCAATGGCATCTTGGACGAAGGACAGGAAGTCTCCAAACAGAGCCTGCTGTCTTTGTTTCTGAGTCTAACCAAAGCGTTCTCCCTAACCCTTCCTCCTGATCACACCTAGGCCACTGAGCCTCTAGGTATCCAACAATCCACACTAGTCACAGCCTGTTCATCGTCACATCAGCCATCATATGCAGACATTTAGCGTTCTTCAACCTATAAGAAAACAGAAGATCACTGATGCGCTCTCGGCAGCCTCTTTCCATTCTGAATCAGGCTGGAGAAGAGGAACGGTGGGAGTACACCTAGTGATTTCTGCAACTTGCCAGTGATTCTGCAACTCGCCACGCACGACCAACTTCACTGCCCAGCACTACCAATGGGCAGAATCCTCCTAGTTTTCTAAATCACTTCACCTAGCTGTCCCCTACCCTCACCCCTCATCTGGCTGGCATTTATCCTCTAAAACCATCCTCAAGCAACTGTCTTTAAAAAAAAAGAAAAAAAAAAAAGCTTTACTGCTTTTTGTGGAGCATGGCCAACTCCTAAGCAGGACAGAGTCAGCCTTATTATTTTTTATTTTTAAAATACTTTACTGCTCCTTGTGGAACAAACAACTAACTCTCTCTCTCTCTCTCTCTGTCATTCATTTGTGCTCCTCTGAACAGCTCCTAGAGCTGTAAGTACATCTGAATGCATCAGATCATATTGTGTAATAAATAGTGCTGGCATTTCTCCTGCTAGACGGAATGTCCTCACCAGTGGATCCTCGAAACCCAACACTGAGTCTAGTCTAGTCCATCACACAGAAGGTTCATAAGGCTTCTTGATTGGGAGTGTATTACAGAACAGGAAAAATGCTAGGATGTGCCACATTATTGCTGGTGGATGGGACCTACAAAGCCATAGGTTTTATGGGATTTGGGGAAAGGGGGCCAATTAGGGCAAGGTGGGAAAATGGTATAATCACAAACCTTCTGAACTGGGGGTCTAGAGAATTTGGTTCTGGTCTAGGTCCTGCCACTTAAATCTCTGTGCCACAATGTCATTTACGACAAAATAATTTATTCACACAAAAGAAGATGTATTTGGACTGAATGATTGAAGGTCATTATCAACCCTCAAAATTAGAGTTAATGATGGAAGAAAAAACATGGAATCCATAGTGCTGAAACCACAGTCCTAGGAAAAATGCGTGCTCTTGTTATATAACCAACCGAAGTCAAGAAACATCTCAATATGCCTAATACACAGGCTATCGTCTGGTTCATCGATGTGAACAGGATTTGTATCTGAGCACTGCCTCATACCCAGTATTTGTTCACTATAAGGATACTCCTGGCCAGGCGCGGTAGCTCACACCTGTAATCCCAGCATTTTGGGAGGCTGAGGCAGGTGGATCACGAGGTCAGGAGTTCCAGACCAGCCTGATCAACATGGTGAAACCCCATCTCTACTAAATACAAAAATTAGTGGAGCGTGGTGGTGTGTGCCTGTAATCTCAGCTACTTAGGAGGCTGAGGCAGGAGAATTGCTGCAACCCGGGAGGTGGAGGTTGCAGTGAACCGAGATCGTACCATTGCACTCCAGCCTGGGCAACAGAGTAAGACTCCGTCTTAAAAAAAAAAAAAAAAAAAAAAAAAAAAAAAAAAAAAACAAAGATACTCCTTGTCTCCATCATCTCAAACCTAAACATGATTATCCCCTCCCTCCTCCCCGAAAGAAAATGAATAAATGCTTGAAAATAAAAATCAAATGTTGCCATCTGGATGGAGGCAAAGCTTCTTTGAAAGTTTAACCAGCACAGGAACACTGACAGCCCACGCTGGATCTTTAAGGCTTGAAAGCTTGAATAGCCACACAGGTCTGGTAGCTGCTACTGACCTCCCTGTCTCAGGCCTTTGGAGAGGTGGTTTTTAGCTTGATTCATCATCACTGCTTTCTCGGACAGCAAGCCTGCCAATTCCACTGAAGGCAGAGTTGCCAATTAGCTTGGATTTTAACTTCTCTATATGCGAATTTTTGGTGAATTTTTTCAACTTTTAAGTTCAATGTACAAGTTTGAAAACTGACAGCATCTAAAATATGCTGTACATGAATCCATCAATTACGAATCATCTCCCTACACAGAGTTCCAAACCTACAATGTTTGAGAGGAGGAGGATTGGTCTAGGTATCTTACAAATATCTTTTGAAAAGTACTACTCAACACACAAAAATTAGACAAATATTAACTTGGAAACGGATCCAAAAGAAATTATATGTTTCTAAAGGGTTGGAAAGGGGCTTCTTTGGCGCATACAGATTTTTCCAGTTTTAAAAGAACTTTTCTACATTAATCACTTACTAAAGCTCTGTTCCGGAAACAGGCACACACTGAATAAAATATAGAAACAGTTTTTTCCCCTGGCTCAAAGATGCCTTACAAAAAGTCTCCTTCATCTATAAAAAGGCAAATCAGGTCAACTTTCAAGTTTTTTATTTAACACCCTGCATTTCCCAAAATGCATCAGGTATGATGAGTCCTGCTCACCATAAGCCCAAATCTCCACTTAACACTAACAGCGTGATTCACGTCGCTCCAGGTTACTATCTGCAAGGCGCCTGTTTGACACAGTGGGTGTCATTATTTCTCCTCGTCGCACAGGCAATCTAAAAGTCCCTTGAGAAGTGTGAGACCTTCTGTGATTTGGAAACGGAGGAAGCAACTCTGGTGACTAAGGAACAGGGGTAATCACCCTTCTGATGGTTGCTTCTGTAAGATCTGCTCCTGTAAGTTACTCCCACAGCGCTGATAGGGGCAGATCTTTCGAAATAACCTCTTGGCTCCCAAGAAGAACTGGGCTGGTTTCCTTAATTGGGCTTGGCATGACGGGACACCTTCCATCTGGGGTTGTTTTGCCAGGACAATAACTCAGTGGCATACACACTACATCGTGGACACACCCATGTATTACTGTCACACCCACCAGTTATCAAAAGCAGCAGTAAAGCAGGAAATGTAGTAAGTGTTGGGCATTAACTGTGATAAAACAATAGATATGGACTTCAAGGGCGTGCCTTTGTGGATGCCTCCCCTCTGCCACGTAATGCCTACTCTACATGTCAATATCACCAGCCCTCAGGTCTCTTTATGCTAGTGGAAGAACTGAGGAAAGACATTTAAGAACTCATTTACCATCACCCCTCCACAGCACGACATTTTAAAAGGTATAACTGTCCTCTCTTTTCTCTTTTTTTTTTAGATGGAGTCTCACTAATTGAGACTAATGCCCAGCTAATTTTTATTTTATTTTATTTTATTTCATTCTATTTTATTTTATTTTATTTTATTTTTTGAGATGGAGTCTTGCACTGTCACCTAGGCTGGAATGCAATGGCACGATCTTGGTTCACCGCAATCTCCCCCTCCCAGGTTCCAGCGATTCTCCTGCCTCAGCCTCCCGAGTAGCTGAGATTACAGGTGCCTACCACCACACCCAGCTAATCTTTTATATTTTTAGTAGAGACGGGGTTTCACTATGTTGGCCAGACTGGTCTCGAACTCCTGACCTCAGGTGATCTGCTTGCCTCAGCCTCCCAAAGTGCTAGGATTACAGACGTGAGCCACTATACCTGGCCATCTTTTAAAAATATTTTCTAATGAAAATTTTTTACTTTTTTAAGTTAAAATAGAGACAGGGATCCCACTTTGTTGCTCAGGTTGGTCTCGAACTCATGGGCTCAAACAGTCCTCCTGCCTCAGCCTCCCAAAGTGTTGGGATTACAGGCGTGAGCCACTGTGCCCAGCCTTCTCTTTTTTTGTGGGGGCGGGGGGCCATTTCAAACAATTCTCCTGCCTCAGCCTCCTGAGTAGCTGGGACTACAGGCGCGTGCCACCACACCCAGCTAATTTTTGTATTTTTAGTTTCAACACCATTTCATATTAACACACTGCATAAAGGATGTGGCATCCAGTTTTCTCTTTACCATTCCTCTCACCGATGGGCAATTTACTATTTACAATTTATCCTTGTTTGATTTGAGATTGAAACTACCCTGTTGGAAGACGTGAATTTTTTTTCCAGGATATGCCTGAGTTCTAAGCAACAAAAGTAGCACCCAGTGCTTTATGAAGCACTTCAAATATGGCTGATATTATGATAAATGCTTCACTCACATTATCTCATTTAGCCCTGAAAACAAACCCTGAAAGTTTAGTAACAGCATGATTCCAAGTTTAAAGATGAGCTAGTTGACTAAACAACGTACATAAATTGGCCAACATCAGGCAACCATGACAGGCAGTAAAGGATCCAAACTTGGGCAGCTCCTGAAGAGCCCTGGTTCTCCAGTACTGAGTCGCCTGCAGCAGCCACAATGTTTCAGAATGAGGAACGGCCCACCCACAAACACACGGATTTATCCAGCCCCAACAGAGACAGGAAGAGACCATGAATGAATGGATACATGAATACATTTTCTCTCCAGGCAAAATCCCTAAAAGTAAAACAATTATTCTCTATTGCAGGCAATTAACTACAGGCATGGGCTCCCACCTTCACCCAAAACAGACGCGCTGAAGCCAGAGCCATGGTTTTTATAGGCTGATTCCAACTTTGTTGGACAAAGAGACTTTAGGGGTTTACCTTCTTCCCTATCAAATATTTACCAAAGAGATTTATTAGGAGGGCCTTAATTTGAATAAACAGATGCCATCCTTGACCATCTCAAGGACAAAGTTAACACTACTATCATTTGGCTTTGAGATGAAAATAATCATTTTTAAAAGAGAAAAAGAATGCTAACTACATGAAACAAAAAACAAACCAAACAACTCTAATCTAAACATCTTATCAACAGTATGTCACTTTCACTACAACTTTAGATCTGTAAAGTACAAACAAAACCAGCAATAACAACGATAAGATCTAAACTATGCAATCTGTTTTCATAAGAAAAGGTAGTCTTAAAATGTTTTTAGAATGTTATAGTTACATAATTACCACCAAAGACTATAATTACCAACCTTAACCCACAAAATTGGTGTGAGATCTTTTGAGGACAATTAAGTCATTATAACAGATTGATTCCACATCATTTACCACTCCCAGGAAATCTACCACAGCTCCATTTAACAAGGCAGATTCTTCTTAGATTTCTTCCTGAATTCCTAAGGTTGCTTATGGACATTTGTACTTTTTTATTTCTTTGTTATTAGTTACTCTTAGGAAATATTCCTTTTCTCCTTAATTCATTAGACCATGATTTTAGGAGACGGGATTTCTACAGCATGACTGGAACATTACATATCAAGTTAAAAGTTCATTTTAAAATATGAAAATATGAAAAAGATACTAATACACATGCTATCTTAAGGAAATATTTTTTCAATATTCATTCTAGGGATGGATCTTTTTAAAAGATGAAAGAGGAGAAACAAGAACACCCTCAGGATGTGAAAACAAGGCCACTGATACCAAAAAAAAGTTACAAAACAGAATTTCAAATTGCTAAAATATACAGATGAGGATGCTAAATTCAAAGTTAAAATAACAGCTATCTATGTCCTCCAAGAGATCATATATTCAGAAATCAAGACTGGGGTCGGGGGTGACAGGAGCAGAAAAATTGGGACTGTTTTTTAAAAAGATAACTATTAAAAACTTAAAATGTACCTTGTGAAATTACTTTCAAATCACATTCCACTGAATTCTAACTTTGGACTGTTGAAAATGGAAGCTTTCCCAGAACTGAGTGTGCGTCTAACCCCGGGAATGATGCGACAACCCTGACCACGTGAACAATCTGGAAAATGACACGAAGGGGAGGGCGAGCGGCCGCACCCTTCAGAGGTGGGGTCTTGTGGGTTTGGGGTTTTTCGTCATTCTGCCTAATCAATTCCCATTCATTTCAAGTATAACCTGTGTGTTCTTACAGGGTTCAGGAACTCAGAAATAAATACCCACATGGCTGCTTCTGGATCTGGTACAACAAATATATGATTCCCCTGGGCTTGTGTCTGAGATGCTCACTCAGTATTTTCAAGATTTCGGTGTAAAATCACCCTATTGCTGCTGGGCACAATGACTCACACCTGTAATTCCAGCACTTTGGGAGGCCAAGGTGGGCAGATCACTTGAGGTCAGGAGTTCAAGACTAGTCTGGGTAACATGGTGAAATCCCATCTTGACTAAAAATACAAAAATTAGCCTGGCGTGGTGGCGCACGCCTGTAGTCCCAGCTACTTGGGAGGCTGAGGCACAAGAATCGCTTGAACCTGGGAGGTGGAGGTTGCAGTAAGCCGAGATCCCACCACCGCACTCCCCCTGGGTGACCGAGCGAGCAAGAGTCCATCTCAAAAAAAAAAAAAGTCACTCTATTGTATATTAGCATATGTGTATAAATACTAATAAATACTAGGTATAGTGAAATGGGAGGGAGGTGGGCAGTGTTGTGTTGGAAATACTGGACTATGTTGTTTATCTTAAGTGTACCCTTCTTTGGGGGCATGGGATGGGGGAATCCTAACCCTCAGATGATTGTTATTTCTGACCACTTCCAGAGAAAAAATACCAACCAATGCTATGCTTTGGCTTCTCCCACTAGAGTGAAGTCTCTGAACATATAAAGATTAAATTACATCCTGAGCTAGAAACAATTACTAACCGTTCATCAGCAATGGGCAGCGGATCACAGGTAATAACACAGAAAACACCCACAGCCCAAGGTGTGACCTCCAGGGAACACTTCCGTCCAAACTTCCGGGCTCCTCCGCCCTCCCCGCCCCAGTCTCCCTCCTCTCCATTCATCACGGCTCCCCTTTCCTCTCCCACTCCCTGTCAGCTCAAACTCCCATCCCTTTTTTTCAGCTTAGGTGAATGTGTTAGTAGTTCCTTCTTTCTTTAATGAAGAGTTTTTAATGTTTTCTTATGCTTAAAGTCAGCTCAGTTTTACATTTCACAGATCAAAGGAAATAAACACCCAGTCAGTCAAGTTCCTTTTTGCACAGAGCCTTTAAGTGACTTTTCCTTTGGAGATCCAGGCTTCCCCTACAGTAGGGTGACTGGGCCACTCCAGGTCTAAAACCCATTTAGTGCTACATCCCATTAAAGAGAGGACAGTGCCTGCCTGATAGAATTCTGAATCAAATAATGAGCCCTAAAAAATAAATACACATATATGCATATTTATATGTATATATCTAAGTATATGCTTACATGCATATATATCATTGTATTTATGTATTATGCACGTATTATGATATATACATATTGTATATGTGTATTGTGTGTGTATATATGTGTACAATCTATTTACTATGTATAATGTATCTATTATATGTGTGCACACACAATATATACATACTAATACACAGTTCCTCTACAAAGGAAGGCCACGAAAAGATCTTCATTCCTTCCTTGCATCCCACCTGCTTGGAGGCTTACAGAGGGGCTTGGTGATCTAACACGCGACTCCCGACTCTCCAGCCTCATCTAGTTCCATTCACCTCACAACAGATCCAGCACATCGGCTTCTTTCAGTGGCTGACAAATGTCAAAATGCCATGCAGTTTCTTGCCTCCCAGTTTTCTGCCAAGAACATTCTCCTGCCCTAGACCTAGCTACCTCCTGCTCATCCCACAGGTCTCTATTTATTTTATTTTTATCTTTTTTGAGACGGAGTTTCGCTCTGTTGCCCAGGCTGGAGCACAGTGGCATGATCTTGGCTCACTGCAACCTCCGCCTCCCAGGTTCAAGCAATTCTCCTGCCTCAGCCTCCCAAGTAGCTGGGATTACAAGCGCCTGCCACCATGCCTGGCTAATTTTGTATTTTTAGTAGAGGTGAGGTTTCTCCATGTTGGTCAGGCTGGTCTTGAACTCCTGACCTCAGGTGATCCGCCCACCTTGGCCTCCCAAAGTGTTGGGATTACAGGCATGAGCCACCGCACCCGGCCCAGGTCTCAATTTAAATGTCCCTTCCTCCAGGAAGCCTTCTCTTGCAGCGCCCATTCATATATGCGTGAGATTCTCCTCCTCTGCACTTCTATGATGCCCTGTAGCCTAAATGCCTGTTGATTTGTCTGTATGCCACTTAACTGAAGGCACCAAACAAAGAGGGCCCCTGTCTTATTCATTGCACCTAGAAAAGAACTTGACAGACGGTAGGTACTCAATAAACAGTTGGTAAATTCTATTTCAAGTTGACTGGTTTCTCTCCAGTCCCACCAGTTTTCCTGCTAACAAATGCCTTCCACCTAGAGTCTGTACCAAACATGACATATGTATGATTTCATGGTATTCTGAATGTTTCAGATAAATCTTGAAAGGTATAAAGGTAAATCATTAGTAACAAGGAATTCTTCCAAGGTTTTGGATCTGTCCATAACAAATCTTTTCTACTTACATGGGTAAGGTATAGACTAACATCAAACTCAGAGAGAGAGCTATTTACTCATTTCCTGCTCTTCATTTCCAAAATGATGTGAAAAAAAAAATGAAGAGATAATTTCTGCTGAATAACTCTTCTCTGTAGAAACCACCAGTACATAGTCATTCACTAAATGAATGGCATTGTTAGTATTAAAATAAGGGATTGTATAATCTACAGTGTCCTGTTACCCAGTTCAGGGAGGGCATAACAGGTCCCCATTTATCAGATATCTAGTTACCAAACAGTTTATTACAGATTTTAAAGGAATTAAAAGGCATTTAGCACAAATGTCATCCTGAGAATACAAAGAGCTATGTGCATTCAGGGAGCTGTTTCACGAGCAGATGGTTTCTTAGGACATCAATTCCTCTCCTCCTGTTTGTTCTTGAATTTACTCATCAGCTGTGTGTCCCTGTCCCACCAACCCACCAAAACCACCCTGTCAAGTTCACCAACCTGCACACAGCTAACTAGATCCAATAGTCAATTCTCAGTCATCCTCCCACTGACCTCACAGCAGTATTTGCCCCAGTTGATCACTACCTCCTTCTGGGAACACCTCCTTCGCTTGCCTCTGGCCATCACCCTCTCCTAGTTCTCTTCCTACTTAACTGGCAGCAACTTCACTGCAATCCTTGCTGGTTGCTCAGCTCCCACATTTCTAAAGGCTGCGATGCCCTAGATTCCTTTCCTTGTCTCCCTACTCTCACTCACTTGGTGAGGTCATCCAGTCTGAAAGATTTAATACCATCTGCACCCCAATGGCCAGCAAATTTGTCTCCAGTATCAACCTTTCTGGTTAATCCCAACACATATATCCCACCGTCTCCCTCACTTGGTGGGTGAATGGGCACTGCAAAATTAAAAGCCAGATCTTCCCAGCACTTCGGGAGGCTGAGGCAGGCAGATCACTTGATGAGCTCAGGAGTTTGGGACCAGCATGCCAACATGGTGAAACCCCATCTCTACTAAAAATACAAAAATTAGCCTGGCGTGATGGTGCATGCCTGTAATCCCAGCTACTAGGGTAGCTGAGGCAGGAGAATCTCTTGAACCCAGGAGACGGAGACTGCAGTGATCAGGGATTGTGCCACTACACTCCAGCCTGGGTGACAGAGTGGGACTGTCCCAAAACAACAACAACAACAACAACAACAACAAATCTTTCCTTAACCTGCTTCTCCCACCTCTCAGGAGATGGCAACTCTATCCTTCCAATTCCTCAGATCAAACACTTCAAGGGTATCCTCTTACACTAAATTCCATCTCCCAGTAAATCGTACTGGCCTCTCAGAATACCCGGAACCTGGCCACCTCTCAATCTCTTTCATGTGACTATTGCCATGGCATCTGAACTGGTTCCCTGATCCCACCCTTGCACAGCCACCGTTATCATTTTTAAATGTAAATCTGATAACACTTCTTGGCTCAAAGTCCCCCAATAGCTCCCAAACACTGACTGTAAGCCAAAGTACTGATCAGGTCTCTAGGGCTCCACACTCTCGGCTTCCCCCTGGTCACGATGCCTCAGGAACACTGGCTGTCTCAGGACACATGCACTCGCTGTTCCCTTTGTCAAGAACATTCTTCCCCCATTAGCCACATTGCTCTGTGAAATCTTTCCCTCGTCACCCTAGTTAAAACTGCATCCCCACTCCTCCATATCCACCTGTGGCCCTTCCCAATGGCATCTATCACATCCACGTGCTATGAATTTTACAATCATCCTTCTACCCTACCAGAATATCAGCTCCGAGAAGATAGGAACTGCTGTCTCTTTCATTCATTGCCACATCCTTAGCTCTCAGACAGTGCATGGCACACAGCAGGCACTCAATAGATGTGTTTAATGAATGCACAGTGAATAGCAACCTTCTCCAGCCTTAGTGGAAGTGCCAATTAACTGAGCACTTTAGTTAACAGGCAATGAGTGAGGGGAGTTGGAGTTGGCCTGTATTCATCCATTCTCACATGGTTATAAAAAACTACCTGAGACTGGGTAATTTATAGAGAAAAGTTTAGTTGACTCATAGTTCTGCACGCTGTACAGGAGGCATGGCTGGGAGGCCTCAGAAACTGACAATCATGTCAGAAGGCGAAGAGGAGGCAGGCACACATGGCAGCAATGGGGAGACAGCACCAAGGGGAAAGTGTTACACTCTGTCAATCAGATCTCGTGAGAACTCACTCACTATCATGAGAACACCTGGGGGATATGTGCCCCCATGATCCAATCACCTCCCACCAGGTCCCTCCTCCAACTTTACTAAGGATCAGAGCTCGAGATGAGATTGGAGTGGGGACACAGAGCCAAACCATATCACAGCCCCTAATGTGTTCCAGTGACACTGAACTCCACTGAAAGCTTCACTTTCAGAGCTAGCTAGGATTAATAAGAAATCATTTCATAATATCAGGTAAATTAGTATATCAGTCCGTTCTCACACAGCTATGACAACATACTTGAGACTGGGTAATTTATAAAGGAAAGAGGTTTAATTGATTTGCAGTTCCACATGGCTGGGGAGGCCTCAAGAAACTTACAATCATGGCGGAAGGGGAAGCAAACACGTCCTTCTTCACATTATGTCAGGAAGGAGAAGAATAAGAGGCAAGTGAAGTGGGAAGCCCCTTATAAAACCATCAGATCTCATGAGAACTCACTATCACGAGAATAGCATGGGGGAAACCGCCCCCATGATTCAATAACCTCCCACTAGGTCCCTCCCATGACACGTGGGGATTATGGGAGCTACAATTCAAGAAGAGATTTGGTTGGGGACACAGCCAAACCCTATCAATGGGGTTTGTTTTAATTTTAAAATCAGACAAGAGAAATTAGCAAGTTTTAATAGAACTGTCAAGGAAACAGAACATGGGGGAAGAGAAATATAAGAAAAATAATTTATAAGAAAAATAATCTATCATTTTGTAGCTAATCCGATTAAGTAAAGGATTTATTAACCTAACCTGAGAGAAGGCATAGAAGAAATCACCTCTACTTCTAAGGGCTTATTGGGCCAATGATGAATAAGAAAACAGGCCACCCTTCCACCCTCTTCCTTCAGCACCAAACCTTGAAGAGCCCTACACACCCCTGATCCTCCCGTCAGTATTCCATTCACCCTCTTGCCTTGGCAATCCTAAGGAGGCACAAATCCCAGGGAAGTGGCTCACCCACCCAAACAGCAACTGCAGCCAGTTATGTTAGCCAGAACTGCTTATCTCACCAAGCACTGGACGAGACTTCAGGGATTATGCCAAGATGCATTTTGCATTGATCAGCACTGATTTTAGATCTCCATTGACATGCTGTCCTGTAGGTCTCTAATCCTCTGATTTTATTTTGTAGTCTATGACTTAGGATGCACTGTACAGAAATAATTCTGGGTGTCATATTCATGTATATTGCATCATTTCACACTCAAGCTTGAGGACTTGAATTTCAACTAACACTGCCCTATTCTAACACATTTCATGTGCCAGGCTGCATGATACTTGCACCTCATTAAAACATGACACAATTAGAATGCTGTAGTAAGAGAGGGCACTGCATTTTCTTAAACGTTTGAATCATGGCAGTATCCTTGTTGCTATCAAGGAAGATGTATCATCTACAAACTAGAACAGCTTTTGAGATTGGTATCTGTAAATTGTCCTCACTCTTAAACCCACATAGCAGTTCCTTCCCAGAATTCAACCCATTTTTTTTTTTTTTAAGAGATAGCTTTTGGGCTTTTCTGTCGCCCAAGCTGTAGTACAGTGATATGATCATAGCTCACTGTATCCTCGAACTCCTAGGCTCAAACAATCCTCCTGCCTCTACCTCTCAAGTAGCTGGGACTATAGGTGTGCACAACCACACCCACTCATCTTTCAATTTTTTTTTTTTTTTTTTTTGTAGAGACAGAGTCTCACTATGTTGTCCAGGCTGGTTTTAAACTCCTGACCTCAAGCTATCCTCCTGCCTCAGCCTCTCAAAGTGCTGGGATTACAGGCCTGAGCCACTGTGCCCAGCCTCAACGCATTTCTAATGATATATGGCCACACTACGTCACTGAGGTACAAAACCTTGAGTTACAGTTCTCCCTCTCACCACTCCCACATGCATTCAGACCCTGCCAGGGCACACAGAGGACTCCTATGCGGCGCCTCTCTCTGCATCCTTTCCCACCTTTCGGTTCCGAGGCCTCTGCTTGAGTTCAGGCCCTTTCAACTCTCACCAGGAGACAGGTCCAACAGCCACCTCCTCAACCCTCCCCATTGCCACGGCTCTGTCATCAAGACACCACCTTTCAAAGCTCTGTATTATATCCCTATTATCTAGTGAATTCAGAACAAACTCGCTAACAGTCAGTGTCTCACAAAGTGTGATTCACAGATCACCCCAAAAGACTTACCTGGCCACCTGTTAGACGTGCAGCCCTCACTATATATGACGTTACCAGAATTTCTGGGAGTTAAAGCCAAGAACTGTTTCATCCTGACTAGTGACTCTGATGTCCACTAACAGCTAAGTACCAACACCCTAAATCTTGCATTCAAAAGACATGGCTAGACATATCCGGCTATGATGGACTAACATCTATCAAGCCAACCCCGACAAAACTAAAAAAGAAATAAAGACGAGCTGGCTGTTTGAAGGTAACAGAGAACAGCTAAGGCAGCCAGGACTTGAGGGGTCACAACCCTGGAAAGACATGAAAGTGAATCCAACCTTCTCTCCCACATTTCCCTTTAAGGCTTTTCTGGTTCCACAGCAGCCTGGAGGAGAGGCCAGGCAGGAAGCAGCCAGGGCTCTGAGTACAGGAGAAGCACCATCTGATTGCTTTAATAGGAGCAAACAAGAGAATAAAACCATCTTTCATTCTGTCCTCTATAGATAACCAATGTGGGCATTTTGATGTATTTCCTTCTAGTCTTTTTTAAACGTACAGTCACATAATCTCAGAATTTTAACACATGAGAGCATTAGAACCTAAAAACATTAAGTGACTACCCAAAGGTCAAATAGTCCCCATTAAATATATTTTAAAATCCACCTTGTCCCATTTACAAGAGCCCAATCATATATCAAAAAGACAAAAGAAGTAGATACACTATTCCCTAGAATTTTTGAGTGGTAAGATTACAGGTTAAAATTAAGTAGATCGATTTGATTCATAATGCTAATGATGTAAATGTTTTTCCCTCGTCCTCAAAACCTTTTACCAGGCCAAACTTACATTGGTACCTCCTAAGTGCCTCTAGGGGAGAGGTCAGGCTCTGGAATCAAATGCCTCTTGATTCAAACCCTATTTGCTATCTACGCAAGCTCAGACACATCAGGGTTTGGTTTCCTTCACTCTAAGATGAAGATGATAAAAGCACCCGATATCAAATAAGCATTGTGAAGGCGAAATGAGATAATGCATGAGAAGCCTTAGCAAGAGCCTGGCCGTTAAAGCATCATGATAAAGGCCGGGCGCAGTGGCTCACTCCTGCAATCCCAGCACTTTGGGAGGCTGAGGCAGGAGGATCGTGTTGAGCTCAGGAATTTGAAACCAGCCTGGGAAACATAATGAGACCTCGTTTCTAATAAAGTTCAAAAAAAATTAGCCAGGTGTGGTGATGCATGCTTGTGGTTCCTGCTACTTAGGAGGCTGAGGCAGGAGGATCTCTTGAACCCCGGAGGTCAAAGCTGTAGTGAGCCCTGATTGTGCCAGTGTACTCCAGCCTGGGTGACAGAGGAAGACCCTGTCTCGAAAGCAAAACAGAGAGAGAGAGAGAAATGCTATACATCTCAGCTGCTCACTGCTGCCTCCCTACTAAATTGCCAGCTTCCTGGACACGGATTTCATTTACACCTACTCACCTGCCTGTCCCTAGCATAAAGCAGAGTAATTGGTACAAAAAAGGAAATCTGTACTTTTTTTGCTTTTAGCTTTTAGAAAGGGAGTTAATGGTTGAAATAAAAACCTAATGAAGGTTTATCAAAATGTCATCCACAATAAATAAGTATGGTATGTTTATCTGTATTATGTGTGTATATAGACTTATGTATCTATATAGTCTGTATACTTACAATGCAAACTGAAAGGCTACAATATTCTCTACTGTTTAAGAAGTTTTGTAAATTGTGTTTTGGGGTGAGTACTATTCTGGATTAAGAACTGAAGCTGGTATGTTTCTTGTTTGTTTCATTTCCCCATGCAGAGCACCTTGAAGATGGAAAGAACCTTGAGTCAACAGATAACTTACTAATTGACACAGGACCCCACTAACCAGCATGGAGATCGGGGGGCACACTTCCTATTTTAGGTGATATGTGAAAACTTTCTGTGCAAACACAAACAGCTCCTGTCAGAGGCCAATATTATACAGCCACTATGGGGAGGTAAACTCAACCAAGAGAAGCCAAATTCCTGTTTTTACCCTGAAGAGTAACTATTAAGTGGCTTGCTGAGTACATCAGGACATGAGTGTTTCTGGCTAAATAATACCTGCATGGAATTACACGTCGCAATTTTAGGAATAACGGAATTAGGTAAATAGGAAAAACAAATTACACATTAAAAAAGGTTTACTAAATAGCTGATGAATTACCACGTAGCCAATTTTATTCACATCTTACAGGTACGTTTCTCACTGGACAATTAACACCTGACCACTGCTGTCCACAGAGGAAACTGCAAACTGGCAGATACGTTTTGTTTGGTCTGTGTCAAAATAAAAGCTATAGACAATTTTGTGAACACTGGGAAATGTCACATAGAAACCCAGATTTACAGCTTCATTTGACAAGAACAAAAAAATGACAAAAATCAGAAGCTCTGGAAACTTTATATCCACAATCAGCAGAAACCAGACAACACATGGCTTTGGGTTTGCCGCAGTCTCCACCACTCCCTACTGTCACATGCCCCCAGACTGCAACTTCTGACATTGCTTCCTAGCCCCTGTAGGCATCCGTGTTTGCAATTCCTGTTACAAGTCTCAGGGCCATTCCCGGTCTTTGGTGTTCACTTCTGTAGTGTCTTTTTTATTCTGGATTCTCATGGGTTTTGCCAAAACTACAGGTTCAAATTCCATCTACACTGATGCAACGTTCACAACGTCTACCTACTAAGACAAAAGAGCTTTTTGCTTTGAAATGCAACGTGTTTGTGACTCAGTATTTCTCTTTTCTGATTTTTCTTTCCCTCACTTCTCATCTCCATGCTTGGTTCAAAGCCAAATCCTGAGTGCTAAGTGAGGAAGCACAACTATCTTCTTGCAATGGAGTTGGCAGGGGTGGGTGTTACATTCTGCTCCCCTATTCGAGTCAGGTCTGGAAATTCCACATGAAAGCTAAACAGGTCCTTTCAGACCCATGAAACATGCCCCTCCTGTGTGTTCCTGGGCTGAGCACTCACAGGGACACAACAGAAGGATGCCCTGGGCTTGGGGTTTAGCAGGTGGCTAAGAGCCCAAGGGGATACCAGCTTTAACTCTTCCCTGTCTATTCTGCAGAAAGGACACTTACAAGCCAAGGTGCATTACTCATCCACTTAAATATGTCACCACTGTCCTTACTGGAAACATTGTCTTTCTTAATCAGTCATGACGTATTGGCAAAAAACTGTTGACAGGCATTATGAGGAAGAGTCTGGTTTATATCACCTATTTCCATAGAGTCCACATGAGTGGTGCAGACCACTGCTTCTCCCATTTTAGCCTGTACCAGAATTCCCTGAGGAGTCTGTTAGCTTCCTGGATCCCACCCCCAAGTTTCTGATTCTGCAGGTCTGGGGTGGGGCCCAGGAATTTACATGTCTATATTCCCAGGTGAGGCTGGTGTTGAAGAAGTGAGTTTAATAACAATGGTGACAGGATGTTGAGAAGCCCCACATGTACGTGCCTGGGAAAGAGTCTCTTCAAAAGCTCGGTTTAAACACTTCAGGAGGCAGGTACAACCATCTTATATTTACAGGTACTCATTAGTTTCTCCATTCCATGGTGCCAATCTCTGCTGGGGTTTTTTTTTTTTTATTTGGGGGGTTCTTTTAGTAGAGACAGGGTCTCACTATGTTGCCCAAGTTGATCTCGAACTCCTGAGCCCAAGCCATCCTCCTGCCTCAGCCTCCCAAAGTGCTGGGATTATAGGCGTGAGCCACTATGCCCGGCCTGTCCATCTCTGATTTGATCCAAGAAAGAATGAAGAATTTCTCCAGGTCCAGGAAGGGTTTTTCTTTAATCAGCTTTATGCAAAATTCTTCAAATTGGCCTAGAGGTGCTTAGAATCAAACCACTTCAAACCATGTGTCTCTAGGCATCTTACTAGCAAAGAGTATTTATGTTTTCTTAAATACTTATTAGTAACAATTTAAGGCTTTAGTGTACAGAGTTGTTTCCTAAATGCCACCCACAGTTGTGTCATCTGCTCATGGTTAGTTTAAGACTCCAGTTGGAATCCCTGTTAAGATGGTGCTGACAACTTTAACAGGTGTTACATGAAGTCTGATCCACCCTACATATTAAGCTAGTTTTCCTCTATTTCAAAGATCATATTCCAACTAGTATTTTGACTTGATTCTCCTGAAGACATTGTAATGTAAAATTACTGAAAGAACATGCAAAATTGTTCAATTAATGCATATGTAAGTAAAATTAGAAACACACACACACACACACACACACACACACATCCACTCCCAAACCCAAAGCACTGAATTTCCCCTCTCTGCAAATCTCTGAAAATAGGAAATAGAATGCTTCCTTTCACTAAAAGGTTATCCTCGGGAAAGCATGATTCAGATTATCATAATCGCCGCCTTTTCTGATAGAAAGCACGTAGGGGTTTTCCTCTGATGGAACTGACAGACTGGCTCCTTTCGGGGGACTCACAGCTGGGTGTGAGCAAGGGATTAAGGCTTCCGGGTTATTCTAATATCAGCCTCCCCTCCCTCAGCTCCCTCTCCCACTCCTTCCGCGCTGTGGAGAAGTGATATACTATGTGTTTAAAACTATGCCCAGCTTCTGTTGAAAATGTATCAAAATACCATCTATTCCACCAACAGTATGGAAGCTACAGTTTCTAAAGCAAAAATTAGGATAGTCTGTCAGTAGAGCAAAATATTTTAAGTCAGATATACCAGTTTCTTTACTCAAATACTTTAAAAGTTACCACACAGAAAGCTTTCTAATTTCTCCATCTTATTGACTCACATTCTAAGGAGCTGCTTTGCCTTAATAAACACAGCCGCATTTGCCCTTCTGATCCCAGGTTTAAAAATGTTCCATCAGCCATTTGATGTCAAAGAAAACAAAGTAGGCTAAGTCCAATTTCACAAAAACCCTATTCATAGATGAATAAACAGCTTCAGAAACTGTAGCCCCAGCAAAAAGTGCCAGAAAACAATGATATGAACAAGGCAAAAGACAGAGGGCGCTCTCTATTCTAAATGACCATCATACACAGCCAGAGAGGAGCCAGCCGGAAAGGAAAGGAGAGCATCTACCTACCTTAGCCCTGGCAGGAGGGGAAAGAATGGGCAGACATCCCAACTTCGAATCTAACGTTTACATTACTGAGATTGGAAGTTGTCAATGACCCAGCTGCAACTAGAACTTCGTTTCACAAAGGCTGGAACCACCAACACCTGAATCCAAGACACCATCGCCTCCAGAATACTGCAATGCCTTCCGGCTGGATTTCCTGAATTCACTTCTGCACCAAAAGCCTGACTGATCTTTCAACACACAGATCAAATACTGTCACTCTCTGCTTTCCAACACAACTATAAAAAATATTGCACCTCCCTGACCACGACTTGTAAGACCCTACATGATCTGGCCCCTGTGTGTGTCTCTCTCTCATCTGCTTTTCATCCACCACCCCCACCCTCGCTCTCATGACCCCACCACAACTTCCTTTTCTCAAACCCTCCAAGCCCATTCCCACCTCAGGGCCTGTGCATGAGTTATTCCCTCTCCTACAATGCCCCTCTCCCTAATTTTCTGATCGCCGGTTCCTTCCTACCTTTCATGCCTACATGTCACCTCTGAAAGGCTTCCCTGATGACTTCATCCAAAGGAGTCCCCCACCCAGTCCCTCTCCCTCACCTCTCTGCTTTATTTTCTGATTCATGCTTATCAGTAGAAATTTTCTTATTCATCTGTTTTGTGGTTGGTGGTGGCGTTTGTCACCCACACACCCACCACACTAAAGCAGGGACTATGGATTCCCAGCACTTAGAACAATACCTAAAACCGAGAAGGTCCTCCTAAGAACAGGGCGAAAGCGTCCAAGGAAACAATGAGAAAACGGAAGACGGACTTAATTTAACTTACCTCTGTATAACAACAAAAGGGTGAATAGAATTGTCATAAATTATTAGTAAGCACGTGAAGGGTGACACTCAGCCACAACAATATTAAATATTTAAATAAAAATACCCCAATTACACTACCAGTTAACTTGAGTTATTATTGATTATGAATAATAAGTGGGTGAACACATATGCCATTCGTTATGCAAGAGGCATTCCCTGTATTTATTTCCTCTTTTAATTCCACACATATGCCATACGTTATACAAAGGGCTTTCCTTTTATTTTGGAGATGGAGTTTTACTCTTGTCGCCCAGGCTGGAGTGCGATGGCACGATCTCAGCTCACCGCAACCTCTGCCTCCCGGGTTCAAGAGATTCTCCTGCCTCAGTCTCCTGAGTAGCTAGGATTACAGGCGCACGGCACTACGCCCAGCAATTTTTTTTTTTTTTTAGTAGAGACGGGGTTTCACCATGTTGGCCAGGCTGGTCTCAAACTCCTGACCTCAGGTGATCTACCCGCCTCGGCCTCCCAAAGTGCTGGGATTACAGGCGTGAGCCACCACACCCGGCCTCCCACACTTGTTGGTTAGGAAGGAACTAGAAGGTACCATCTGGATAGAGGAGGAACCAGGGACGGGACAGGACCACAGAACAGAAGCCTTCTGTGAAGCCTGGTCCCAGCTCCTCACCTCTGGACCTTGGACAACTCATTTCACTTCCAAAAGCCTCCTCCATGCTGCTCATCTGCAGTGGAAACTGCCTTCCTGTGCATCTCCGGGCTTGGGAAGAGTCCAATGAGAACAAATGCAGAAGTGCCCTGCAGAGCTCATGAAAATAACATCTGATTTTTTCACTTAAAGCCTACATAATGGGTAAGCCAGTGATGACACGCCAGAAATAACATAAATGAGAGGACAGAGGAAAAGCAAGGCAAGAACACTCAGGTCGGGGAGCTAGAAGACAACAGGCTGGGTGAAAAGAGAGGCAGTGACACAGGCATGGGGACACAGACGGGAGGGCCCCTCTCGGTTCCTCACAACAAGGGGAATGCACAAAGGAGCCAAAGCAGGAGCTGTCACTCGCCAGTCTCCATGGATAAAGGATGGAGACACCCCAGCCTCAGTGCAACACATAGATTTGTGCCAAATTTTGAGACCTGCCACGGTTATTTATTCCTGAAAAGACATTTGGTGTCATTTCCCATCAACAATAAAATCTCCACCAAAAGTCAGCTCAGTGTAGTAAACGCTGTGTGGTCACCAACTATAGGACGGTGTGACTAGCCAAAAGCCCATCTCATCCTCCCAGGTCCTACTGAGGATCCTGAGAACAAACTTCAACCACAGTGACCACTGACCACCCCACAACTCCCTTCTGGCTACTTGTGTTAAAGATTTTTTTAAAGGGGGGCAGGGGGCAGTCTGAGCATGGTGACTCCCACCTGTATAATTCCAACACTTTGGGAGACCGAGCAGGGGGGATCACTGCAGACCAGGAGTTCCAGAGATCAGCCTGGGCAATACCACAAGACCCATATCTACAAAGATTTTTTTTTTTATTAGCCAGGTGTGGTGGCATGTGCCTGTGGTCCCAGCTACTTGGGAGGTTGACACAGGATGTTCACTCAAGCCTCAAGCCCTGGAGATTGAGGCCACAATAAGCTATGATCGTGCCACTGCATTCTAGCCTGGGCCACAGAGCAAGACCCTGCCCTTATTTTATTTTCTTTTTTTTTTTTTTTTTTTTTTTTTGAGACGGAGTCTGGCTCTGTGGCCCAGGCTGGAGTGCAGTGGCACGATCTCGGCTCACCGCAAGCTCCGCCTCCCAGGTTCACGTCATTCTCCTGCCTCAGCCTCCTGAGTAGCTGGGACTACAGGCACTCGCCACCGCGCCCGGCTAATTTTTTGTATTTTTTTAGTAGAGATGGGGTTTCACCATGTTAGCCAGGATGGTCTCGATCTCCTGACCTCATGATCCGCCCACCTCGGCCTCCCAAAGTGCTGGGATTACAGGCGTGAGCCACCGCGCCCGGCCTTTTTTTTTTTTTTTTTTTTTTTTTTTTTTTTAAGGCTGTTATAAGAACTCTTCAAGGAATAAGGAAGAAATCTCAAGGGAAATGTCTCATTTATTTTACTAAGAATTGCCTGATGCTGTTGCTAGGTGGTGCTTATAAATATAAGCACACACCGTAAGACTGGTTTTTTGCCTTAATTAGTGGCCAAGTCAAGCATCCTCAAATTAAGTGTCATCATTCCAGAATGTAAATGAAACAGCTGGAGTACATACCAGACCAGATAGCCCAACACTACAGTAGCAGGACTCCAGCAAAGTTTGAAAACACGTCTGCAGCTACATGCTAGAACAGTGCTTCTCTAACTGTGATGGGTGCATGAATCGCCAGGGGATCTTATTAAAATGCAGATTCTGATTCACCAGGCCCAAGCTTCTGTATCTCTAACGAGCTCCCAGGTGATGCTGAAGTTGCTGGTCACAGACCAGGTGCCAGACAGGGGCCAACAGTTGACAGCAAAAACCATCCTATGCCATCCTCACTGCAAGCCCAGGTACAATTTTTTAGAAGTGAGGAAATATGGCTCAAACTAATTTACCCAAGGAGAGTTCATGATATTTGCAAGAGGTATTTATCACTCCAATAATCAAGAACCTTCCTGATCAGCTGCAAGTTCTGCCCCGGATCCTCTGACCAGCTGGCAAATGGCGGAGAAATCTCTTTGACACTGACAGGTGCTCCTGGATGATAAGAATGCACCTTATGAAAGACCTGACTGCTCAGAGAGAACAGTTTGTGTCCTGGAGCTATAGGAAAAAGGAAGAGAGGAAGCAATAAAAACAAGGAGTAGAAATTTACGGAGAGCTTACATAAGATCACACAGTCAAAAGCAGAACTGGGATACTGAGTCCATGCTCTGAACCACTCAGCTCCACCACCTGGTACAAGTAATCAAAGTGACAAAGTGATGGAGTTTGGGAGAGCCCCAGAGAGACCACCACTAATAATTAGGGGACCCTGAGCAAATTCTCTCTCTCTGCTTCAGTTTCTTTAATATGGGCTGGAAATGATTCATACACCTCACTGGGTTTTCTAAGGATGAAATGAAAGAGGCTGGACGGGGGCAGTGCCTCACATTTGTAATCCCAGCACTCTGGGAGGCCGAGGTGGGAGGATCACTTGAGCTCAGGACAAGATCAGCCTGGGCAACAGAGTGAGACCCCATCCTGCATTAAAAAATAATAATAAGTAAAGAATTTTTATAATGAGGGAGCCTAAATAAAGCACTTAGAACAGCATCTGCCAAGATAATAAATGCATCAATCAATGTTTCTCTGTTACTAAGAGAATTTTATCACTGGAGTGCAGGAGAGAGAATGGAACCAAGGAGAGGGTGGAATGAAGAGCTTTTCTGAACTATGGCCAAATGGTAGACCTACAGCTGCTAAAAGAAAAAGGCCTCCCTTTCCCAGGGACCTCAGAGGCTAAAAGAAAAGGTATAACCTAAACTGGAATCAAGGTAACAAAGCCTCTGTCTGGACAGAGGCAAGAAGGGCCTAACCGTGCAAAGTAGTGTATTGCAGTTGACCTATGATGTATCAGATCTCTATAGTTAACTTGGAAATTCCAGCCTTTCCATGACCAAATAGTGAAGCACCTTAAGATTGCGATGCGTCATAAACAAATAGACATGACAGGGAAAGAGCAGGGCCCGAGGCTTAGACCTTCAGCAAGCAAGTCCCCTTTTCTCTTGGTTGGTGATGGGGACTGCGACCAAAACTAGCAGCACCAGAAGCTGGCCAGAGAGACTTCTCTCCTGGGACCAAAGCTGGGTGTTATAGACGTGCTGACTCAACTACACAATTTTATTATTATTATTATTATTTTTTTTTTTTTTTTTTGAGACGGAGTCTTGTTCTGTCCCCCAGGCTGGAGTGCAGTGGCGCTATCTCAGCTCACTGCAAGCTCCGCCTCCCGGGTTTACGCCATTCTCCAGCCTCAGCCTCCCAAGTAGCTGGGACTACAGGCGCCCGCCACCTCGCCCGGCTAGTTTTTTTGTACTTTTTAGTAGAGACGGGGTTTCAGCGTGTTAGCCAGAATGACCTGGATCTCCTGACCTCATGATCCGCCCGCCTCGGCCTCCCAAAGTGCTGGGACTACAGGCGTGAGCCACTGCGCCCGGCCAACTACACAGTTGACAGCCTACCCACTCTAGGCTGATCAACGGCCAAGGCTAGGACAGTTCTGCTGGGACAACCAGTCCCACTTCTTCCTCGTCGAAGGCACTCCCCAGTGGCCTTAAAGCAGAAACATGACTTGTGGTAGCTGCATTCCACAATGAAATTTCTCATATTTAAATCAAGCTTAGAGAAAAGGACCTCATATAAGTTCAGATTTTGACCTAAGAAGATTGAACAGGAATGAAGATATAACTCTATTTCTAAAGCACGGCTGGATGTAAGTAGGGAATGTGGCACATGTCTACTCTGAGAACTGAGCTATGAAAATCAGTGCATGTAAATCCCTGTTGCCTGCCTACCAATATCTATTCTCCCCTTTTTCCTCTCTGACCAAACTCCAAGTTTTTTTTCAGGGTCACAATGTACCAAACTTAAAAAAAAAAAAAGAAAGGAAGGGAAAAAGAAAAAAGGAAGAAGAAAAGGAAAGAAAAAGAAAGGGAGCAAAGGGAAGGAAGGAAGGAAAGAAGGAAGGAAGGAAGGAAGGAAGGAAGGAAGGAAGGAAGGAAGGAAGGAAGGAAGGAAGGAAGGAAGGGTAAAGAGAAAGAAGAAACAAAAGAAGGAAAAAGAAAGAAATTACAGCGACCAGCCTTCCCTGCTGCATGAGGTGGCCATGTCACATTTCTGGCACCTGAGATGTAAGCCAGGTCACTTGATAGTTTTTCAAAGAACTCTTTAAAGGGGAATACTTGGCTGCTATCTGTCTTCTGTCTTCCATGAGTCTCCCTTCTGCCTGGAATAGGAAGACAATCATGCAGGAGCCGCCACCTTGCACTGAAGCACTAAGTATGAAAATGAACACCATGTGCCAGGCCATACCCTATGCCATGTGCTACGAATGGCTGAACAAGATGGCAGCACCATGGAACCCCCTACATGTTGTAAAAGATCATTTGCTTTGCAAAGGCTTTTACTGAATTGACTGGCAAGGTGCCATGAACTAGGAATAAATTTGATTTACAAATAACTTTCCGACAGGAACTAAAGACAGAGAGTAACACAGACATATACTGGATGAGTCTCCTCCACTAACATATGCTATTCAGACCGAATCCTGAAGATCTATTCACAAATGTAAAGATTCTCGGTGTGGTCTAGGTGTGGCCTTGGGAAGAAACTCCTGAGAAAATGGAGTGGAGTGAAGCCAAACCACCTGCTCTGCTGGGTGTCATCTGTCAATCACTCTGTGACTCAGTTTCCTCAACTGCAAAATGGAAATAACTGTTCCTACCTCAAAAGTGGTTGTGCCTATTAAATAAGCTGATATTTGTACAATGCTTAGACATGTGCCTGACACACTGCTTAATAATTACTGAGGATCCACTAACATTATGGTAAAATTGGTGACAGTGTAGCTAAACACTAATAATAAAAGCCAGACAGATTAATTCATTCTGTAGACAACAACTTATTTCCTAAGGCACACATCTGTCAAATAACAAGGACATGAGATCCAGCTGTCGACTGTGGCCAGGTTTAGACAGTTTTAAATCTAAGGCCTTCAATGGTTCTCATAATCGCCCTACCCAGATTCATGCAATACCAAGAGTCACAAAGTCTACATGAAGAGCTGCTTATCAGTAGCATGTATTTATAAAATAAAGGTTGGGTAAAGAGATTAGCAAAGAGCACTAAAAATAGTCCTATAAGCAAACAAGCTTTTGTAAGTCGACAGTTCATTAAAAAGTCAATACTTGAGCATCATTATTGTGAGAAATATTGAAGTAATGGGTCATGCAACTTGGAAGATTGCAGCCTCTTATCATCTTAGCCATCTTTTTTAGATTGGAACACAGAAAGTATCCAGATCTTTCTACAAGGCTGTATTTCAGGGTCCAAAAGGGCACAGGCAAATGTGTAATGTAGCCAAGTGCCAACCACAGGTATGTAACCTAATAAGTATCGTAGGTATTGAGCCAGCCATAGATACTCGTTTCAGGTCAGGAGAAAACTTTTCCTAGATGAAAGTAATCTCAACTAACTCATAACATCAAGGCAACTGGATACAAAAACATGCTTTAATCTACTCTCCCTTTTAAATACTCAACAAACATAACAGGATGTGATTTTACACTTCTCCTTTTCCAATCCCAAGAGGGACAAAAAAAAAAAAAAAAAAAAAAGACAAAGTCTTGAGGGTGTGAAGATCTCACTCCATCATCTTCCTGTGTGCCTGTTACCATTTTTCTGGTTGTACGTTATCAACTAAGCTGGCAGAGGCTCAGAAAAGCCAGGGTGATAAGATGTAACCCTTTCTTTCCTCTACAGCAGAATAGAAATACAGTGGAAGCCACAAATATGAGCCACGTGTAAGTTTAGATTTTCTAGGAAACATATGTAAGAAGGTAAAAATAAACAGGTGAAGTTTATTTTAGTAGTATCTTTTATTTAACCTATCAAAATACTATCATTTCCACATGTAATAAAAAGTATTAAGATATTTCGTGTTCTTTTTTTTTTTCATACCAAGTCTTCAAATGCCATGTGTATTTTAGACTTACAGCACATTGCAATTCTAACCAGCCACATTTCAAGGGCTGGAGAGCCACAAGTGGTACTGGTTACTAAGCTGGACAGAACAGTTCTAGAAGTCAATAGTAGGTGAAATTTGCAGTGTCTCAAGTTGACTTTATGAGGGACATACAGATAAAATAGATATCAACTCAGTTTCAGCAAGTTGCCAGCCTACGGAATTTGGTAGCATCTTGAATGAAGGAACACACGTCATTTCAAACTAGTGTGGGCATGGATGGCTTTTAAGCTAATGCTTCCTACCAAGTACTGGCAATGCCACTTACTCTTTGGGAAACCTAGTCACCAATGCAAAAGCATGTGTTGTTTTTAGCTTCATTTTACATAGGAGTCCAGGAAATTCTGCTCACTTGACAAACCCGTTCTCAAGGAATTCTCCCAGAGGAGCAGGAAATGGTCAGACATACCCGCTGACACACCCCACACACCTTGGACATCCTATTCCACGTGGTCTACGTGTAAGTCACAGGCATGAGAAATGAGATGTAGCGGTGATCAGCTTTCATTATGCTGCAGCTATGGGTGGGACGGTTTGAAAGCTGACCTGGTCTTACCCGTATTACCTACCTCGCAGGCTTACTGTGATGACCAAGGGCAGTAACAGAGAGAGCTCTTAGCAAACTGTAAAGCGCTATAAAATTCTAGTTAGTACTGAGAAAGAACACCATTCCTCACCTGGAAGAGCAGCTAGAAAAACAAATACTACCTCGAAACAGAGATGTTGGGGGTGGGGGAAAACCATGAAAATACAGATTGTTCTTGGTGGACTTTGTTCTCTTGCAAGTACAGAAAAAGGTTGAGTAAACTCTAGTACCTTTCCCTCGAAATCGTGGGAGACACTGAAAAGTAAGCGAGCCAGCTAGGAGGACAAGCTTCTACCTCTGCTCATTCCCCCCACCGCCCCAGTCCCACTGCCTTCCTCATCCCAAATACTGTATGAATCAAGACAGTGATTCCAAACAATTAGATTTCTCCTTCCCAGGGCTTCCTTGTGGCCTGAAAATGCAGCGCCACCGGGGATACTGGCGCCTCCCGCAGCAAAAGTCACTGCCTTCCCGGGAGTCCTGGCTGGAGGTTTCTCTCCGGCGCAAATGCCACGGTGTTGGCTCTTGCGCCGCCCTCTCGCCTTCTCCAACAAAAACAGACAGGCTTGGCGACCCGCCGGAGTCTCCCTCTACCTGTCCGACCGCCCCGTCATGCCTGCGGACGGCTCTGGGCAGGCGGCATGGACGAGGTCCGGCGGGAGTCACCCACACAAAGGCGCCTTGTGCCTCTGCGCTCGGGTCCCCGAGTCGCCGGGCACCGCAGCCGGGCCAGGCAGGGAGAGCGCCCCCCGGCCCGAGTGCCGAGTCCGGAGATCCACATCACCAGCCCTCAACCTCCACAGAAAGGCCACCCCTACTCCCTGGTTTAAGGATGGGGCTCCCCTCGGTTTGCCACAATCCGCACCCCGGAAAGGAAGAGCTCGGAGCAGGTATGAGAGATACCGGCGCACAGGCCACTCGGCAGAAGTTTGCATTGTCACCGGGCTGTGCCCTCACCGCTTCTCGCCGGGAGGAAGGGCCAAGCACCCCCTACCCCAGTTCCCCGCCCAACCATCCCCGAGGCTGGAGGACTCCGGACACTCCCCCCGCAAGGCCCGCGCACCTCTAGTCCAGTCCACCACTTGTTTGGGGCTCCACTTGGTCACGGGTTCCATGGTAAACGGCTTCGCCTCTCGCTGGGTTGAAGAGTCGGAGATAAAGTGTTGCCGCCTGTGCTCCGGTGGCCCTTCCCGGGAGGGCGCGCCCACGGCTGCTCCCTTGCGCCCGAGCGACTTCTTCAAGGCTGCATGGCCGCGGTCAGCGGGTCGTCCCAGCGCAGCTCCGCCAGGGGAGCCTGGCCCTCTCCCTCCAGCTGCCACAGTCCAGCTGCAGCTCCTTCTTCCCCCGCCGCCGCCGGGATCCTGGGCACAGCTGCTGCTCCTGGGCGACGGCAGCTGCAGGCACGCCGGGCTGCGACCCCAGACCCCTGGCCTCGGCTCGGCACGGGAGCCTCCCGGCCCGGGACCACTTTCTTAGTTCTCCTGAGGCGCGATCGGCTCTCCCTCCGCCCGTCTTCTCGCCGGCTGGTTCCCCGGGGTCCCCGCTCCGCGTGCGCTGGCGTCCCGGAGCCTTCCCGGCGCAGGTCCCACCTCCTGCGCCGCCCTCCCGTGCCGCACTGGCAGGGAAGAGCGCAGAGCGTGCGCGCTGGGGTTGCAAAGTTTCAGCTCCGGTCACTGCAAACCGAATAAAAGAGAGGGCGGGGCCGAGGGGCCAGGGAAACTCGTGGGAGGGGGCGGGTCCGCCCGAAGCGGCCGACTCCGGTTACTTTCCCTCTCTAAGCCGGTCTGGCTCACACCCGCAGCGTCCTGGGCCCTGCTTTCCTTTTCAAGGGGCGGGTTGTAGATCGCGCGCGCACCCTGGAGAGCCTGCTGGCTTGTGTGAGGCCCTGGCCCTGTGGGTAGCAGAACACTCTGTCTCGCTGTGAGCAACAATACACTTAAAAAAAAAAAAAGTAAGATCTGCATGTTCTGTTCATTTCAAATGCTTTATGTCATAATATTACTCTGCCATTAAGCCGTCATTTTAAGTTTCTTAAAGTAGAACAATTTTTTTTTTTAGATGGAGTCTCCCTCTGTCGCCCAGGCTGGAGTGCAGTGGCACGATCTCGGCTCACTGCAGCCTCTGCCACCCAGGTTCCAGCGATTCTCCCGCCTCAGCCTCCCGAGTAGCTGGGATTACAGGCGCCCGCCACTACGCCCGGCTAATTTTTGTATTTTTATTAGAGACGGGGTTTCACCATGTTGGCCAGACTGGTCTCGAAATCCTGACCTGAGGTGATCCGCCCGCATCGGCCTCCCGAAGTGCTGGGATTACAGGCCTGAGCCACCGCGCCAGGCCAGAACAATTTTTTTTCATTTATATGTTGACTGAAATCGTAACAATGTAACTCTTTTAATGCTATTGCTATGAAATTTCAACTTTGCGACTAAAATTAGATTGATGGCTTTTAGCGTTATATTTTGCTATATTATAATTTCATATTTACAGCGTGAGCTAATGCTCCTTTGGATTAGTCATTAACCGTGAAAGGAAAGTTGTTAGCCAACAACAACAACAAAAAATAGCTCGTGCACAATTTCAGCGCCTGGCAGGGGGAGGGTCCTTCCATATTCATGGACTCCAACTGGGGCCAGAGTTAACGCTAAACTGGGGGAAAATCTAATTTGAATGCCTGCCTCTCCTTCAAGTTCTCCCTGCATCCTAACTGTCTCCCCCACCCCTGCCACCCTCGCCACCACCCCTCCCCTCACCCCCCAACACCCCCCCAACCCCCCCGCCCCCCCCCCCCCAGCAACCTCTACCTCTCACTCTTTTTGGCACTGAATGATTCTTACTTTCAATTACGGTTATTTATTTACATCTTCCTCTTGGAGACTATTAACCCCGTGAGGGCAGAACCTACTTGATCTCATATAGAATTTTCTTTCCTCCCTTTCTTCCTACTACCTAACTTGTAGCAGCCAGCACGGGACCAAAGGCAAGGTTGGTATTTATTCATTCAATAAATATCTGGGACTGCTTCCTATGTGCCAGCCACTGTATTCAGTATTTGTTGAAGTCGTGTGATATGTGCTGCTTACACAGGTCTCTTTGGACGCACATGTGGAAAAATGGCTAGCAGCCAGCCTAGCATGAGATGAGCTGGAGCAACCAAGCAAAAGAAACATTTTTAAACAGCAAAACATCAGACCCACCTCCCATTCAACTCCCCTAAAGGACTGGGCAACACAGAGACACACAACTATCAAATATAGTGATTTTTTTTTTTCATCTAGCGAAAGTGACTGGGAGACCACGAAAGTTGGCAAAGGCAATGACAAAATTCCTGATACAGTAGTTATCCTGTTAAAAAAAAAATGACCTTTAAACTTAATGACATCTGGCATTAACCATCTTTACAGCAGTCGGCAGGGAGATGGACCTTGACATTGGTTCACTGGAAAGTGTCAGCAACCTGATGCACACCTTTGGTTTCAGCAATCACTGCCTGTTGTGTCATTTCTGATTATGATTAGGGTGACCACATAACTTACCTCCAAATCAAAATATTCTTGAGCATGAAAGAAGAGACTATCAAGAATTCCATTGGAATAACATGAATAAACTGGGCCATGTGGTCCACACAATTATAAAAAAAGGTCAAATATTAATGATTTTGCCATGGAATTTTACTTCATGTTTTCACGTCTTCAGATTCATTGGCAGTAGTCTTTACCAGAAGAGCTAAAACACTAAAATTCTGCGACTCAAGCAAGAGTTTGCAAAACATCCCACGGAGCCAACACACTATCTACACTTGATACATAAATACAGCATAGCTAAAGAGGAAGGCCACGCTAAGATCTCTAACCCGGAAGACCAATTAACTATCTAAATGAATTAGCATTCTGTTTACACTTCAACTCCTGGAGGCTAATTACTATTTAAATAAAGCCTTCTACCTTAATTACTGCTGTTAGCCTGTGAAAGTTTTAGGGAGGCCTGCCTTCCTAGCTGAAATGCAAACTGGAGGACATGCAAAGCTATTAATGGCATACAAAGCTAATAAAGGCAGAACCTTAAGTAAATGGCTTTAAAAATTAAGTACATATAAAAGGATAATTTGTAAATTTGCTAACTTTTCTATCTCTGCTAGCTAAAATCTGTAGCTATTACACCATATGTTCACGCACGACACCAAACTGCAGCTATGCCATCTTCCAGATAAGAACTCTTCATTTGTGCCTTGATGTTTACTACAATTCCTCACACATACATAATAAGCCTTCTTAAAATTGAATTAATATGTAGAACTGATACTAGACCCCAGATCTTCTAGATTTCTTTCCAGCTCTTTCATTTTTCTGACTCTTCTCCTTCTTGCATGTTTAAGTCATTTATTCAGTTGATGAAAGACATATTAGGTACTTATTAGGCACTAAACTAAGCACCAGGAGGATTCAGAAATGATGAGTAACCTTTTAGATCAAAAACACCATGTGACTTTGTAAGGGTGGATTTCTTCTGTAGTCTTTCATCCAAGGAAAGTGACCTGGTAAATAAACCCAAACAAGGGAATTCGAGGACCAATGTGATATTAACATTTTAAGCTTGTTCAAAATTTATTACTTCTTTATGTGAGAACAAGGGATGGAGTATTTTGGATTAGTGGTTATAACTATAATTTGATAAACACAGAGGAGCAAATTAAGCAAACTTTAAAGCAAATTATTAATCTGTAAAAAGCCAGTCTCCTTCCCCAGTTAAAAACAATGTTTTCCAGAATAAAAGAAAAAAATAAATCAAGTTGCTCTAAATATTCAACTTTATTTCACAATCTGAGGTTCTTCTCTGATTTTCTTTCCCTCATATTTCTTTTTAACTATTTTCAGAATATTCAAAATTATTTAATTTTTTCACATATAATTGTCTCGTGTATGTTCTTAAGTTATCTTTCATCTTGAGAGATACCAAAAAAAACCTGCAGTTTTCTGCCTGGAAAATATCCTACAGTCAGAGCTAAGCATTCTTATCTATGACATTACATCACTGCGAAGTCATCACTGGTTAACTAAATTATCCCGACTGCTCACGTTCTTGTCTTTCATTTAATTCCATTTGGTCTGAATTCTTCACACCATAGTAATGTAGTTATCTCCCTAAACATGCCAGGTTCCCTATCAGATAATTCAGGTAGTAAAGACTTCAAGCTTTATTATTTTTTTATTTTTCAAGTGCTGCCTTATTCAAATTCTTCTGATCATTCAGGAACATTAAGTCATTCTACAGTTGGAAAGCTGGTATTTGGCTTTCTTTTACTGACCCTATCTCTAACTCAAAGATCAATGTCAATTAGATAAATATTCAAAAACCTCACCTACTTTAAATCGTACTTGGAAAAGTTGATTAATCTTTTCTAATAAAAAGAGAAACATTGACGTTGCTAAATTCTATTTTCAAGGCCTTATCGTTGTACCTTGGAAGAGTTGATAGATGAGGCAGTACCCACAAAAGAACTGTATGTCCTTGCCCTGAAGTGCAGAAGCTACTAACGAAGGAGGGTGCTGCAGACAAAGAGGGAACAATCAAGCCTACATTTTTTTCCTGTGGATTTCTGTTACTTTTTGTGCCCCCTATGAAGTTGCGGAGTATCCAAAAAGAACAGAATGCCATTTGCACCAGCTGTTCTTACAGTTCCAATTTAACTTTATGGACTCCTAATCTCAGAACAAGTCAATATAATACCAAGAGTTTCAGACTCAGTGATTTTTGTTTCAATCATGATTCCTATGTTGATAAGGACAAAGTCTCAGGGTGAAAAAAGATTAATGAACGTCACTCTAAACCTAAAAATAAACCAATAATTAAGTTAGGCAATGTAAAAATATAGCATTTGGAAATAAAATGCAGATTTGGCCCCGTGCCGTGGCTCACGCTTGTAATCCTAGCACTTTGGGAGGCCGAGGCAGGTGGATCACTTGAGGCCCGGTGTTCGAGACCAGCCTGACCAACATGGTGAAACCCCATCTCTATTAAAAATACAAAAATTAGCCGGGTGTGGTGGCAGGCACCTGTAGTCCCAGCTACCTGGGAATCTGAGGAAGGAGACTTCCTTGAACTCAGGAGGCAGAAGTTACAATGAGTTGAGATCATGCCACTGCACTCCAGCCTGGGTGAAGAGCGAAACTGTGTGGAAAGACAGAAAAAGAAAGAGAGAGGGAGGGAGGGAGGGAGGAAAAAAGGAAGGAAGGAAGGAAGGAAGGAAGGAAGGAAGGAAGGAAGGAAGGAAGGAAGGAACGAAGGAAGGAACGAAGGAAGGAAGGAGATGCAGATTTGAGTATCCTAAACACACTAAGCTGAAATTTCAAAAAATCTCTACAATGTTAACAAGAAGAACATAAAAATAATTGTTTATATATTGTTTTATGTATGCAAGACACTTCTGGTAAAAAAAATTAAAAATTAAAAATATGTTTTGTTTTATATTTTCCTAACTTCAGTTTGGCATAACAAATATTTAATATTCCTATTTCAAATAAAATAGAAATATATACACAAATGCCCCAGACTATAATTAAGCAAGTTTAATTAACTTTGAACTCAGTCTAAAAGTTGTCTGCTCCTCCATTACTTAACTACCATTCCATACAGAGGAGGAGATTTTCTTCTAGTTTCAGCCTACCAAAGGTATTTAGATTCTGCAGCCACTGCTAATCAACACATCCAGATTTTTACTAAAGGCACATATATGTTTCCCCTTTGGGATCCTTAGACATTTGAGCCTGTAACAGGAGACTATGCCTTAATTTTCCACAACTAGCTCCTTGCATTTGGAAATACTATAACCATTTGGGATGGGAGAGCGGTGGAAAGAAAAAGAACATAGAAAAGCAGGAAGTGTTTCAGTCTACTTCGACATCAAAAGGGAAAGGATGAAAATTAATACCAATCAGGGTTTCCTGTAGGCAGTCAGGTGATTCCATAGGATTTTGAGAGCACTCCCAAAGGTCTCATAGAACAGGAAGACTCACACTTGCTGCCAAAAAGTCAGCAAAACGATTATTGAAATCCACAACCAGCTCACAAATGATAGCGACAGTCATTGTTTTACAGTAATTGTTTTAATACACTCGCATTCCATTCTGGGAAAACTCCCAGATCAAATCATTTTTTCCTTTTGAGTTTCATGGAACTTTTGCTTTTGGTTACAGAGTGATGGGCTTCTATCCATTCTTTTCCACTATTTTTCCCTTTCTCCTGGGCCCAGTCCTAGAGAAACAGGTGGGGTAAGGGGCAGGTGGCGGGAGGGATTTCAGGAGCTAGAGGAACCTCAGTTTAGGGAGCCACAGAAAGCCCTGGGTGGTTAAACCAGTTCTACCTGAGTCGGAGGAAATCTCTGCTGCTAGTGGAGAGAACCTAAGGGAGAACCTGAAAAACACCGGGAAGTTAAGGCCACAGCCTTCACTTCTGTCCTGCTCCAAGTTACATCCCCTGGGTGTGCCGCTCAGTGACCAGCCAGATGGGGTATGGGGTTTCTGTCTATTTAATATTTCTCCTAGTACGAAAGGACAGGAGAAATAGGGCCCACTTCATAAAGCGCCTTCTTAAGGTTTAAGAAGGACAGGAATACAAACGTAATGCTGGTCTCACCAGGGAGGACCAGGCAGTGCCTCACTCCTTTTCCAGAATCACCTCCTCTGCCTTTGCGTCCATGTCTTCTTGTGAGATAACTTCATTTCCACTAAAGTGCTGGCCTAAGATTTCCCTTTCCTTGGAAAATTCATGTTTCCAAGAGGAACACTTCGAGACTCCCAACTAACTTTATTATCCCGATCTCTTACCCAGTCCATAACTGGCCCTATAACCTTGAGCAAGCTAGCTGCTTTGGGTGGAAAGGAACATTAAGGATCCTTCTAGCTGTAACATTCTCTTTTCTAATATTGAGATATCAGTTGTTGAGGGCAGCTAAGGAAGGGGCTTTTATTTTTTCATTTTTTCGAGAGGGCTCTGTCACCCAGGCTGGAGTGCAGTGGCATGATCACGGCTCACTGCAGTCTCAAACTCCTGGGATCAAGCAATCCTCCCACCTCAGCCTCCTGAGTAGCTGGGACTTTAGGCACGTGCTACGATGCCTGGCTAAGCTTTTTTGTTTTGTTTTTATAGAGACGGAGTCTTACTATGTTGCCCAAGCTGGTCACAAACTCCTAAACTCAAACAATACTCCTGCCTTGACCTCCCAAAGTGCTGGGAGGTGTGAGCCACCCTGCCTGACCAAGAAGGCATTTTTGAATGAGAGAACTAATGAATCCCTTCCTGTCTGCCGTGAGTTCACACGGCTTACTGTAGTTGTATAAACTCACTTGCTGAACTGGTTTTGGAGACATTAGGTTTGAAAATTGGAAATGGTCAGGCGTGGTGGCTCATGCCTGTAATCCTAGCAATTTGGGAGGCTAAGGCAGGTAGATCACTGGAGCCAGGAGTTTGAGACCAGCTGAGTCAAGAGGGTGGAACCCCATCTCTACAAAATAAACAAACAAACAAACAAATATAATGAGCCAGATGTGGTGGTGTGTGCCCGTGGTCCCAGCTACTCAGGAGGCTGAGGCAGGAGGCTCACTTGAGCCCAGGAGGTCAAGGCTGTGGTGAGCCATGATTGTGCCACTGTACTCCAGCCTGGGTGACAGAGTGAGACCTTGTTCTCCGAAAAGAAAGAGAAGAGAAGAGAAAAGAAAAGAGAAACAAAAAGAAAAGAAAAGACGGAAGGAGGGAAGGAAGGAAGGAAGGAGGGAGGGAGGGAGGGAGGGAGGGGAGTGGAGTCGGGGGAGAGGGAGAGAGGCAAACCGGGCGCGGTGGCTCACACCTGTAATCCCAGCACTTTGGAATGCCAAGGCGGGCAGATCACAAAGTCAGGAGTTCGAGACCAGCCTGGCCAATATAGTGAAATCCCGTCTCTACTAAGAAAAAAAATTAAGAAAGAAAAAAATTAGCTGGACATGGTGGTGGGTGCCTGTAGTCCCGGCTATTTGGGAGACTGAGACAAGAGAATCACTTGAACCCAGGAGGCGGAGATTGCAGTGAGCTGAGATTGCGCCACTGCACTCCAGCCTGGGTGACAGAGTGAGACTCCAAAAAAAAAAAAAAGAGAGAGAGAGGAAGGAGGGAAGGGGGGAAAGGGAGGGAGGGAGGGCATGGTGACAATGGGATAGCAAGGAGATTCAGGGTTCTGTATATAGTTTATATATTTTAATAGAGAATGAAGATATGCAATTTATCAGAAGCTATCAATAATGCAATGATAGCAAATCATACTTTGCATGTCAAACTGAGGCATTTCTGTCAGTATTAAAATAAAAATATTACATCCACAGAGAAACACTTATTGCCATTATTGGTCATCAGATGCCAACTCAGGCTCCACTTGGCTCCCCAAGAAAGAGACACCATCTGGTGTGATGGTTAATTTTATGTGTCAGTTTGACTGGGCTAAGGGATGCCCAGAGAGCTGGTAACACGTTATTTCTGGGTGTGTCTGTGAGAGTGTTTCTGGATGAAATTAGCATTTGAATCAGGAGGCTGAGTAAAGATCACCCGTACTAATGTGGGCGACCATCATCCAACCACTGAGGGCCCAAATAAAACCAAAGGCAGAGAAAGGGATGGATTTTGTCTCTGTCTCCTTGAGCCAGAGCACCTGTCAAATCCCATCCTAGACATCAATGCTCCTGGTTCTCTGGCATTCAGACTCCAGTACTTACACTAGTAGCCCACGCCCCCATCCCCCACCACCCCCTCCACCTCCACACACACAGGTTCTCAGGCCTTCGGACTGAATTACACCATTGGTCTTTCTGCTTTTCCAACTTGCGGAGGACAGATGGTGGGACTTCTCACCCTTCATAATCGTGTGAGCCAATTCCCATAACAAATTAAAAAATTATTAAGCATACTAATATATACTTAAATATGTCTGTGTGTGTACATGTATGTATATGTGTGTATATGTATGTATGTGTGTATATATATGTATGTATATGTATGATACGTGTGTATATATAGATAGGGAAGAGTTAGCATCTTGGATATTTGAGACATCTCTAGTTTTACAGTGACACAGACTGAAGATGTTGGAAGCTCTTTGTCTCAGAAACACCTAATATTTTGCACAGTGTTTATATATATACACACACACACATATATATACACACACACATACATATATACACATACATATATACACACACATACATATACATATATGTATATATGTATCCTATTGGTTTTTTTCTGTGAAAACCCCTAATACACCTGGTGTAAACAGAGGGGCTCCAATTTCACTTAGGACCAAAACACTATCGGCCTTCCGGCGCCCTTTGCTCTGTCTTCCCCACAAACCTCACAGGCAAATGTTGTTTGAGCTTTAATTTCACTGGATTTTTACAGTTTGTATTCTGTTTAGTTCTGTGGTTCTCATTTCTTTTTTTCTCATAATGAAAACACAACTACAAAATGACCTCTAATGAAGTTATTATTTTACAAAGACTGAATATCCAAAACCAGTGGAGGCTTTTTTTCCCCCCAGAATAGTGTACTGGAAGGTGCTAGTAGCTCTCCCATATCCCTTCATCAAGTAATGATCCACCAAATCATTTCATCTATAATTAAATCATCTACAATGTCTTTCTCAGCCCTGTCATCATAAATTTAACCAATGCAATATTGCTTAACATCAACATAAATGCGTCTTAGGTATGCATCCTCTCACCCAAAAGGATTCTCAAATGTAAGTATTGCTTTAATCAGCACTTGGCCTTTGTTTATTTAGGGCTCTTTGTGTAAAATATTAGATGTTTCTAAGACAAAGAGCTTCCATCCTCTTCAATCTATGTCAATGTAAAACTAGGATGCTAATTCCCTCACCAGTGCTTTTCCTACTCTTCCTCTCTTTAACATCTGGCTCCATCAGCAGCTTCTTCTATTGAGTGTGGAATCTAGTACAAATGAAATCTCTACATAATTGACAAGGTCTGAAATTTGACTGATTATCTTTTATATGGTTTTTAAAATTTCTTCTTCTGATAGCATTTTTTTCTGCTGTTTTATTTGTTGGAAAAGTGGCAACAATTCAAGGAATGGTGTTTTCTTCAGTTACTAATTAATCCACTAAGAAACTTAAAAGCATTCCCTTCTGGGAAAAGGGAGCCTTATGTAGTTGACAAAAGTCCTTTATCCTAAAAGGTCCAAAGGCTTAATCATCGTCAACCTCCAGTAGAGCTGCCATACTTTTAAAGACTCCCTAAGGGCTTCTCATGGAAGACTGCTCAAAGAAGAAGTCCAGTCATGGAGAAAAGTTGAGCTTGATGAATTCCAAATTCAGCGTTTCAGTCACTTAGAGATAAGCCTTGTAACTGTCATCACATATGGGCCACAAAAGAAGAGTCTCTTATTTGTTCCAGTCAAGTATGCAAATATTATAGCCAAGTAGCCAAAAAATTACTCCTTCACCCACATTTCTTTAGATGTTATTGATATCCTCAGAACAACCATGCACAATCTCCCACCAGGTTTTTGGGCTAAAATGTAGCTGACTAAAAATGGAAACTTTCACTTCATCTTACAGTATTTATGTACAAACAATCCTGAGTGGTCTCCACATAGGAGCTGCACTTCTACAGACAATATATGCACCACAAAATTAACTTATTTGGGAACTGGAGGAGATTTTTTCAAATTGACAAATGAAAGTTGTAAATATTTATGGTGTACAATATGATATTTTGATATATGCACACATTGTGGAATGGCTAAATCAAACTAAGAGGGGATTTTATTTTACCCTGGACCATGTAATTCCAGTATAGCTGTCATTTAGGCAAATAGTCTTTGATACAAATGTAAAGTAACAACAAGTGATCTTAAATTCATCCACAATTTCAGAAATGAAAAAGAAAAATCTCAAATGTTTTTATTAAGGAAATGTTAAATTATGGTGGCAGCTTAGAAGTGACCAAAGTAGTAAGAAGAATGAGGCTCAAGAAATTGAAATTGTCAATAATTCTTTATCCAACAATAATATTAATCAATAATAAGCAACAGATGTAAAACAAGGCATAACATGGTATTATATGCTAACAAACAATATGAATAAAACAAGGCATGGCTAATTTAAAGGTCTCTGAAGCACACCGTTTGTTTTTTAATGCATCAGGGTAATTATGGTAATTTTTGAATATGTCCACAAATTCTTTGATATTTCCCTTTTCAGAGGTAAAGCCTAATTTCCCTCCCCGTGAAGATGTGACTTGCTTCAACAGAATATGGGAGAAGTAAAGATATGTGACTATAAGACTATGTCATGAAGGACATTGTGGCTTCTGCCTGTCTTTCTTCTGGATCACACCCCAGTGGAGAAAGACAACCTCCATGTTGTGAGGACACTCAAGCAGCCCTTCGTGGAGGTCCACATGGTGAGGAATTGAGGCCTCCTGGCCGATGACTCATGCTAACTTGCTAGCCATGGGAGTCAGCTACCTTGGAAGCAATCCTTCATCCCCAGTCAAGCACTCAGATGACTGCAGCCCTGGCCAACATCTTGACTGCAACCTATGAACGACCCTGAGCAGAACTGTCCAGCTAAGCCACTCCTGGCTCACAGAAATGGGGTGAGATAATAAACATTTATTGTTTCAAGCTGTTAAGTTTGGGGGTATGTTACACAGCAAGAGATAACTAATATAGAATATTTCACTCATTTCTACATGAAGATTTCTTTTCCTTTTTTGGAGACAGAGTCTCACTCTGTCGCCCAGGCTGGAGTGCAGTAGTGTGATCTCGGCTTACTGCAACCTCTGCCTCCCAGGTTCACGCCATTCTCCTGCATCAGCCTCCTGAGTAGCTGGGACTGCAGATGCCTGCCACCACGCCCGGCTAATTTTTTTGTATTTTTTTAGTAGAGATAGGGTTTCACCATGTTAGCCAGGATGGTCTCAATCTCCTGACCTCGTGATCCACCCGCCTCGGCCCTCCAAAGTGCTGGGATTACAGACATGAGTCACTGCTCCCGGCCCTAAATAAAGATTTCTGTCACATAAATATACAATACTGTATTTATCAAACACTATGTGTTAATATATTCATTGTCAATCCCATCCCATTAGAATGTAAGCTGCATGAAAGCAAAAGTTTGTTTTGTTCAGTGCCATGGACTTACAGTGTTGATAAATCAATAAATATTTCTTGAATGTATTAATCACTCAATGAGTTCATCCTACTTTGTATCAGATTAAAAAGCGGAGAATAAAAAACTTTTTGGACTAGTGCTTAATCAGTGGTAAGCTAAATAAACTTCAGCAAAGGGGTTAAAAAGTCATCATATTTATAGTTGAAAGCTGGAATAACTTTTCTACTGTTGATTTTATTATTTAGATACAGTACCAGTGAAATCTATTTGTTGACAAAAGGAAAAGGTTCAAGTGTAGATAAAATTCTACAATTTCTACACATAGTGTTTAACAAACAAGTATGAGAAGAGAAAGTACTATAGAAAAACAATTACCAAGCGCACACACGTAACACACACACACAAACACCCCAGAGTCTGGTGTGAAAGTGTACTAAAGGGTCTCTACATGATGAACTCTATCAACAACTTCAAAATGCTAAGGAGCTGTAACATGAGTACAATGTGGTAAGTCTTCTATGAGCCAAAATAAATAGTGTAGTGTTCATTTTCAACACTCACAAAGCTGTTGCTTTCCTATGTGTGCCATGGAGCAGACAGGTCAGTACATTTTCTTTCTTTCAGCAGCGTTCCTATTTGCATCTAAAGACCCATCTAATCAATCTAATTATTTTCCACCATGTCCAATTGAATCCTTCTCTACTAAATTGCTTCTTTATTCAAGCTGTACAATTTCCTCTGTGTTCTTCCACGGTCATCATTGTATCTTTTACTTTCTTTGCATTCACTGGACATTAAAGAAGTGCCTAGTAAATGGCTATTCTGTATTTTACCATTCAGGTCTAAAACAGCCTTAAAAAGCCTGTAGTTATCTCCTGATCAATCCAACAAGGAGTTGAATGTCTACCACCAGCTCCTACTGTTCTAGGTGATGTAAATGAGATAACATTTTTTAAAATTAGATCATCTTTTCCAAAAGAAAATATAATTCACCACAAAAAGATGGCACTGTAGTGAACAAGATTATCACACTAGTCTTATATTAGGCAATTGGTAAAACTATGTATGAGTTCAGCTTCCTGGCTGAATTGTGTCCCAGAGATGGAAACTATGGAAGTTCAGTGAAATCAGAAATAGGTAAAGATTTCAGAAGCAAGGTTAATACCAGGTCTGTATGGGTTGCTTGAGCTAAAAGCAGATTGACTTCCACGTCCTAAAGAAAGCAATCCCAGAAAATAAAAAGAGAAAAAGAGAATGAACAGAGAAAATAATAGTGCATGAATAAATCAGGGACATAATAACTGACTTAATAATGGGATTCCACCTTTAATAGAAAAAATGACAGTTGAATGTTTTATGAATTATTGATGCCTGGGACAATGAAAATAATAATTGTCTGACACTCTTCTGTTTAAGAGGCAATGGCAAGCTGGAGCTTGTGAGATATGTTGTCACTGGCCTGGGTCTAGTCAGGTGACATCCACTTTTCTCCCTTGCTCAGTTGTTTTAAAAAATAAATGTAGAGAAACATCACGTGCCAGGTATAGACAGCTTTCAAAGAATCATAATATTGGGAGAAAGAAAAATCATGGTAAGAACAAAATAAGATAATGAAGTACAACATCATAAGTAATCTTGACTCTGCCGCCTGTGTTAGTCCGTTTTGTGTTGCTGTAAAGGAATACTCAGGACTAGGTAATTTATAAAGGAAAAGAGGTTTATTTGTCTCACAAATCTGCAGGCTGTACAAGCATTTCACTAGCATCGGCTCAGCTTCTGGTGAGGCCTCAGGAAGCTTTTAGTCATGGCAGGATGAACAGGAAGCCAGCATGTGATGACATGGGGAGAGAGGAAGCGAGAGAGAGATAGGAGAAGGAGGTGCCAGGCTTTTTTAAACAACCAGCACTCACTTGAACACTGAGTAAGAATTCACTCATGACCATGGGGAAGGCACCAAACTATTCAGGAGGGACCTGTCCCCATGACCAAAACACCTCCCACCAAGTTCCACCTCCAACATTGGGGATCACATTTCAACATGAGATTTGGAGGAGAAAAATAGCCAAACCACAGCACCGCCTCATCCCCCTTCCCACCCCATGGGTGCTGCAGTTCCCTGCTCTGTTACTGTTAACATCTTCAATAGGCATCACTCATGCACATATGCACCAGGCCTTGTGTTGGCTGGGGGACGCAGTGGTGCACTAAACAGGCAAGAATCGCTGTCACATGGATATCCCCCTTCTTCATGTATTTCATTTATTGTCTGCTTCTACCACCTTAAAAAGCAAGGTCCAGGAGTTTTTATATATACATATGTGTGTGTGTATATGTATATATACATACATGTGTGCAAATATGTATATATACATATATGTGTATATACATATAGATATATGTGTATATACACATACTTTTAGATATATGTGTATATATGCACACATAAAATTAATGTTGAGTTTATAGCAGCTCAACATCAATTTTTCTCACATTAAACAAATATCTTCTAATGAAATTTTAAAAGGACAGGGGAAAGCCTTTGATACTGGTCCACATGTTTGCCTTTCCTCAGAATTATCCTTTTCAAGGAGTGAGGAAGCCGGGGTATTTATACATCAACTCCCTGCAGTCATTGATTGAGAGTTGCTTCCAGGGAATTGTTAATTTCCTGAATTAGAGCAACTGTTTTGGCCAGAGAAAGCCCTCAGGCAAAGGGTTGTAGCCGTTAGCAGTAGGTCATAGAGCCAGCTTGCTCTCAAATGGTGAGGGCTCAGAGAAAAGGACCGGGTAGAGTTTGCCACAGTTTATAATTATACATGCTACGTTACAGAGTGCCTTATCCACAGGCACACTAGCGACGGTGCCTATGGCTTTCCTCGGCCATGGCCCTCCCTACAGGGGAGGTAAGAGGACATGACCACGTGGATCCCATGCAACCCCTTCTAGACCATGCTTCAAGGAGCTGGAATCCCAAAATTCCTTCCTGTTAAGGGTTGAATTTTTTCCCCCAGTAGAAAATACACTGGAGTCCAACCCCTAGTAGCTCAGAATGTGACCTTATTTGGAAATAGGATCTTTACAGACATAATCAAGTTAAAAATAAGACTGGGCATGGTGGCTCATGCCTGCAATCCCAGTACTTTGGGAGGCCAAGGCAGAAGGATCACTTGAGTCCAGGAGTTCAAGACCAACTTGGGCAACATAGCAAGACTCCATCTCTACAAAAAAATTTAAAAATAAGTTAGCTGGGCATGGTGGTGCTCATCTGTGGTTCCAGCTACTCAGGAAGCTGAGGCAGGAGGCTAACTTAAGCCCAGGGAGTTAGAGACTGCAGTGAGCTGTGATCATACCACTGCACTCCAGCCTGGGTGAGAAAGCAAGACCTTGTCTCAAAAAAAAAAAAAGAAAAGAAAAGAAAAGAAAAAAACATTAAGGCTGGGCACTGTGGCTCGTGCCTGTAATCCCAGCACCTTGGGAGGCCAAGATAGGTGGATCATTTGAGCTTAGGATTTCGAGACCAGCCTGGATGACATGGCAAAACCCCGTCTCTATAAAAAAATACAAAAAAATTTAGCCAGACCTGGTGATGCACGCCTGTGGTCCCAGCTAATCAGGAGGCTGTGGCGGGAGACTCACTTGAGCCCAGGAGTTCAAGGCTGCAGTGAGCTGTGATTGAACCACTGCACTCCAACCTGGGCGAGAGAGTGAGACCCTGTCTCAAAAAAAAAAAAAAAAAAGAAAGAAAAAAAATTTTAAATGAGCTCATTAGGGTGGGCCCGAATCCAGTATGACCAGTGTCCTCAAAAAAGGAGAAATTGGACGTGGAAACAGATGTGGGAAGATTGTGTGAAGAGACACAGGAGAAGATGGCCATCCACAAGACGAGGAAGGAGTCCTCACTGCATTCAGAAGAAACCAACCCTGCTGGTATCTTGGTTTGGACTTCTACCTCCAGAATGGTGCAACAGTCAACTTCCATGGTTTAAGCGGCCCAGCTTGTGGTACTTTGTCATGGCAGTCCTAGGAAGCCTCAGAGGCAGGTAGGAGCTCTTTGGAAATCTATACGGGTATATTGGTTTCCTATCAGCAGCAATATCTGGTTTTCACTGTTTTTTTTTTATGGTAGCAGCTACTGGTGCTCAATGCCTAGATCTATCAATTAATTAGGTTTGCATACTAGTAATGTTCTAATTCTACTACTTTGCTTTTATTTATGCAATGGAATAATTTTATAAGATGATTCTTCCTGTCATCTATTTGGTCACCAGTGGTCTGGTTCACATGGGAAAAGCAGGACAAGTGTTCCCCTTATGTGGTTTTCATGATAAAAATTGGGTCTTTATTATCCTTAGAAGGTGATGAGTTTCTTACTTTTTATATTCATTATACTCATTTTCAAAGTTATGGTTTTAAACATATTTGATAGGTTTCAATCCATTGAAATTCTTATTCTTATAGAAGTTCAAATTTTCCCATCTTTGGCCAGTGAGAGCTTCAGATTGTCTCGCCAAGTCCTCTTGACATTGTGTCTGTGCCATTTAATCCTCAAAGCAATTCTTTGATGTAGATATTTTTATCTCCATTTTACAGGTGGGTTTACTGCAGTTAAGTGCTTTGCCCACAGCTACACAGTAAATGATGGAAATGGAATTAAAGTCTAGGCAACTTTTTTACAAAACTTGACCTCTTCAACACTACAATAACTCACTATTGACAAGAATATGTCCAGCTTTAGCTTTACAGGTCTTAACTGTGTCAGATAATATTACATATATACTTGTATTGGTTTGGGTTCTCCAGAGAAACAGAATGAATAGACGATAATATTTTTACATCTATATATAATTTGTGTGTGTGTGTGTGTGTGTGTGTGTGTGTGTGTGTGTGTGTGTGTGTGGAGAGAAAGAGAGAGAGAAATTTACTATGAGGATTAACTTGTGGAATGAAGGCTTGTGTTAGCCCATTCTCACTCTGCTAATGAAGACATATCTGAGATTGGGTAATTTGTAAAGGAAAGAGGTTTAATTGACTCAGAGTTTTGCATGGCTGCGGAGGCCTCAGGAAACTTACAATCATGGCAGAAGGGAAAGCAAACAGATCCTTCTTCATATGGCAGCAGCAAGAAGAAGTACCAAGCAAAAGGGAGAAGCCCCTTATAAAACCATCAGATCTCATGAGAACTCATGCACTATCACGAGAACAGCAAGGTGGTAATTGCCCCCGTGATTCAACTGCCTTCCGCCAGGGCCCTCCTATGACACGTGGGGATTATGACAACTACAATTCAAGATGATATTTGGGTGGAGACACATCCAAACCATATCAAAACTGAATAATCTAATCTCTGCAGGTGGCAAGCTGGACACCCAAGAAAGCCAGTTGTACAGTTCCAGTCTGAGTCCAAAGGCCTGGCAACCAGGAACACTGATGGTGTAAGTTCCAGTCTGAGAAGAGGAAAAGACCAATGTCCTAACCCAGGCGGTCAGGCAGAGAGAGCACATTCCTCCTTATCCTGCCTTTTGTACTATTCAGGCTTTTAACCAATTGGATGAGGCCCATCCACACTGCAGGGTGGGGGTTGGAGGGCAATCTGCTTCACTCAGTCTGCAGATTCAAACATCAATTTTTTCCAGAAATACTCTCACAGACATACCCAGAAATTTTTAACCGATATCTAGGACTTTGTTACTCACTCAAATTGACACATAAAATTAACCATTGCAATATTCTTTTGTAATTAATGTTTAAGTGAACTTGTTGCAGACTGTAGTGCAGTCAGGCAATGAGCATAGATTTTGCCACTGGCCAGAATCACTGTCAGAAGAAGTTTTATGGATGGTCATGGCTTGGTGTTGGCCATATACAGAAGCAAAGCAATGTGGCATACACAGCGTTGAAGTGTAAGTGACGGTTCAACAAAGTCAGTCTCCAGACATTCCCGTGGCACCATTAGATTTGAGCTGTTCATTTCACAGGAACCTAAATACTAAACAGGATTTAAACTATTATTCTGTTCTACACATTGATGGTGGTCTATAACTTAAGAACAATGAGCAAAGACAGAAAATCATAATAGCAATATTCAAACAGTCAAAGGCTGAATGAAGCCCAGCGTGGTGGCTCACGCCTGTAATCCCAGCACTTTGGGAGGCTGAGGTGGGTGGATCACGAGGTCAGGAGATCAAGACCATCCTAGTTAACATGGTGAAACCCTGTCTCTACTAAAAGTACCAGGCGTGGTGGTGGGCACCTGTAATCCCAGCTACTTGGGAGGCTGAGGCAGGAGAACGGTGTGAACCTGGGAGGCGGAGCTTGCAGTGAGCCGAGATCGTGCCACTGCACTCCAGCCTGGGTGACAGAGGGAGACTCGGTCTCAAAAAAAAAAAAAAAAAGGCTGAATGAGAGCTATTATGGGTTGAATTGTGTCCCCACAAAAGATGTGTTGAAGTCCTAACCCCCAGTATCTGTGAATGTGACCTTATTTGGGAACAGATTTGCAGATGTAACCGAACTAAAATGAGATCATTAGGGTGGATCCTAATCCAATATGACCGATGTCCTTAGACGAGGAGAAAGACACACAGGGGGAAGATGGCCATGTGATACTGGAAGCAGAGGTTGGAGTGATGCATCTACAACTAAGGAACTCCGGGGATTGCTGGCAAACACCTGGAGCTGTAAGAGGCCAGGAAAAATTCTCCCCTGCAGGCTTCAGAGAGAGTGTGACCCTGCAGACACTTTGATTTCAAACTTCCAGCCTCCAGAACTGTGAGACAGTACACTCCTGTTTTAAGCCATCCAGTACTTTGGTACTTTGGAACAGCAGCCCTAGGAAACTAAGACGGTACCTTTAATGGGTCCTAATTTTACCTATGAGAGGATCAAGAGCCAGTGAAGCTGGCCAGTGGCTCACACCTGTAATCCCAGTGCTTTAGGAGGCCAAAGCAGGAGGACAGCTTGAGCCTAATAGTTTGAGACCAACCTGGGCAATATAGAGAGACCCCATCTTTATAAAAATTTCTAAAAAATTAGCTGAGCATGGTGGCGCAAGTCTGTAGTCCCAGCTACTCAGGAGGCTGAGGTGGGAGGATCACTTGAACCTGGGAGATCAAGGCTGAAGTAAGCCATGACTGCACCACTGCACATCCAGCCTGGGTGGCAGAGCAAGACCCTGTCTCAAACACAAAAACAAACAAAAACAGTCAGTGAAGTAAAAAGATTTGCCAAAGTCCTCACAGTACAGCCAACACTTGAATCCAGACCTGACTCTTATTCCAGTTTTCCATAAACAATAACATATTGATTGCCTCTTGATCCAAGCATAAAAATTAATTCTTTCACTCTCTTTACAAATATCCATTAAATACCCACCAGCTGGCAGCCACTAATATAGACAAAGAGATACATTGGTCTGGAAAAAGTTTTTTTCCTTCATGGTACTTAGAATCTACTGGGGAATGACCAAGCGCAGTGGCTCACACCTGTAATCCCAGCACTTCGGGAGGCCGAGGCGAACAGATCACCTGAGGTCAGGAGTTTGAGACCAGCCTGGCCAACATGGTGAAAGCTCGTCTCTACTAAAAATACAAAAATTAGCCAGGCATGGTGGCAGGTGCCTGTAATCCCAGCTACTCCAGAGGCTGAGGCAGAAGAATTGCTTGAACCCAGGAGGTGGAGGTTGCAGTGAGCCGAGATCACACCACTGCACTCCAGCCTGGATGAGAGTAAGACTCTGTCTCAAAAAAAAAAAAAGTCTGCTGGGAAAAATGGATAATGATTAACATTAACAATTAATAACAATAAAATAACTACACAAGAATATATAGCAAATATGATAAGTTCATATCCCGGTAAAGGGGGTGAAAAAATAAAAGAATGAAAACAAGTTACAGTAATAAAATATTTTCATAAAAATAAAAAAATAAAATTAAGTGCAATGTCCTTGTAGCCATTTCACAAATAAATAAAAAATCAGGCTACACTGTAATAAATGTATAAAGATTAGACCAGTAGTTCTTAATAGGGGGGGATTTTGCCCCCAAGAAAACATCTGGCAAAGTCTGGAGACGTTTGTGATTGTCAAAGGGAGCGCTATCTAGCAGTTAGAGGCCAGAGATACTGCTAACTATCCTACAATAAACAAGACAAACTCAGCAACGTAGAATTATCCACTCAAAATGTCAATAGTGCCCAGGTTACACTGAACTAGAGTAAATAGAGGCATTTTTTAAACTGTACTCCTTAGTTTTATCACCACTTCCTTATTGAAAAGGACTTGAAGGTTGATATCTGAACCACTGTAAATCCACTAGAATTTGTTTACTGCAGGTCTGTAGAAAAGTACACTTATTTCTCATTCCATACTCAACGAATCCTTTCGTCTTCTTAATAATGTCATAGCCATTATTTTACACTGATATCTGTACTAGGTGAACTCATGACAATTGCTATCAAGATCCTGGAAAAATCTAATTAACAACACCTTTATATAATGCTGCCTTAACGAGACCCATTTCTGCTAGAGTACACTACGCATTTCGCATATATCAGAGACTGATGTTTCTATGTTCTCCATTGTTCATCAATGGCTTTTTTTTTTTTTCTGAGACAGAGTCTCACTCTGTCACCCAGGCTGGAGTGCAGTGGTGCGATCTCGGCTTACAGCAAACTCCACCTCCAGGGTTCAAGTGATTCTCCTGCCTCAGCCTCCCAAGTAGCTGGGATTACAGGTGCCTGCCACCACACCCAGCTAATTTTTGTGTTTTTAGTAGAGATAGGGTTTCACCATGTTGACCAGGCTAGTCTTAAAACTGACCTCAGTTGATCTTCCCACCTTGGCCACCTAAAGTGCTTGGATTACAGGCATGAGCCACTGCACCTAGCCATCAGTGGCTTCTTATATAAACCTATACGTTATTGACATGAGAATTTTTAGATTTGTTGGGCACCAAGAATAAACAGTTGAAGCTGAGACGAATGCCTCTGAGATGACCACAAGGATCAAACCTGAACAACGGGACAGAAAGCAGGCAGCAAATAATCATATGGGTATTAGGTTAAAGAGGAAGTGAGTGATACATTCAGTACAAGAAAATACACAAAATCAAAACCAGGGGAATCAGAACTTATACCATTATCCCAGCTGAGCAGAAGAATCAAGAGATAAGAAGTTTCATAAAAACAGATGATTCTGAATCTAGTATAGGAATGACAGGGCAGATGGATCAAGCATAAAAAGATAGGGCACATGGCCAATTCAAACTGGCTGACCTTGAGCTAGATATCCTGCCTCATGGCAAAGAAACCACAGATTTAGGAGCCAGACCCCGTGTTAAGGCTGACTGTGGACAGGTGCAAGGTGGAGAAGTGTGATTATGGAAGTCTAGCACAAACAACATTAGGCAGAAAAATAAGAAGACACAGTCAAACACATAAACCAATGGAACAGAACAGAGATCTCGGAAATAAGACCACACGTCTACAACCATCTGATCTTTGACAACCCTGACAAAAACAAGCAATGGGGAAAGGATCTCCTATTTAATAAATGGTACTGGGAAACTGACTAGCCATGAAAATTGAAACTGAACCCCTTCCTTACACCTTATACAAAAATTAACTCAAGATGGATTAAAGACTTAAATGTAAAACCCAAAACTATAGAAACCCTAGAAGAAAATCTAGTCAATACCATTTGGGACATAGGCATAGGCAAAGATTTCATGACAAAAACATCAAAAGCAATTGCAAAAACTATCATCAGAGTGAACAGAAAATGCAGTTGAAAACTGGTAGAGTAGTCTAGACTGTTTGAATGACCTTCAATGAGCAGATCATGATTGTAATTGAATACTCTAATGGACATTCATAATCACCCACTAAAAGGAAAATTTAAAAATTATTATTGACTTTCAAAATAAACCTTTGATTTATAAAGTAATGATAATTATAATTAGAAATAATAATAAGGGAGGCCGAGACGGGTGGATCACAAGGTCAGGAGATAGAGACCATCCTGGCTAACATGGTGAAACCCCGTCTGTACTAAAAAAAATACAAAAAACTAGCCGGGCGAGGTGGCGGGTGCCTGTAGTCCCAGCTACTAGGGAGGCTGAGGCAGGAGAATGGCGTAAACCCGGGAGGCGGAGCTTGCAGTGAGCTGAAATCCGGCCACTGCACTCCAGCCTGGGCGACAGAGTGAGACTCCGTCTCAAAAGAAAAAAAAAGAAATAATAATAAGTAAAACATACGCTTCTGTGGGCCAGGAACAATATATTATTCTACGTTCTCAGTTGAAGCTGAGACGAATACCTCTGAGATGACCACAAGGATCAAACCTGAACAATGGGACAGAAAGCAGGCAGCAAATAATCATATGGATATTAGGTTAAGGAGGAAGTGAGTGATACATTCAGTACAAGAATACACACAAAATCAAAACCTGATTTAATACTGACACTATTTCATACTATTAGAGTGATCTCTTCAGGTTCCTTTGAGTCTTATCATGATTTCATGTAGCAATTATCAAAGCGTATATAGTTTGGAGGCTCATGATGGTCCCCAAGACCTTCTCAGGAGCTGTATAAGGTCAAAATTATTTTCATAATAATACTAAGATGGTATTTGTCTTTTTTGCAATGGAGTTTTCTGGAGCCTACATGACGTGTGATGTTGCAACAGACTGAATGTAAAACAGATATGAGAATTCAGCTGTTTCCATTAAGCCAGACAGAAGACATTTACAAACGTGCGAAACAATGCCATTCTTCTCATACATTCTTTTTGTTTAGTATAGTAACTTTTATTTTTAAAAATATGTTATTTCAGTTGATATTATTACTGCTATTGGAAATGAATTATAAATAAATATTTCACAACTCTCTCAGTTTTAATTTCTACTATGGGTAAATATTGGTAGATATAACCCACATAAGCCCACATAAGGGCTCTTTGGAGTCCTTGATAATTTTCAAGAGTATAATGAGATTCTAAGACTAAGAAGTTTGAGGACCACTGATGTAGTGACTTAGAGGTCTAGTTTATACATTATAAATAGCATAATCTTGGCCCTACTTACAGAAGAATGATCTAAACTTGGCAGTCACAAGGGAAGAGCAAGAAGCAAGAAAAAAGTCCCAAAGAAGAACAACTATTCTCTAACTGCTAAGAGTAGGGCGAGAATCTTTTATTAGCTAAAAACAACAGATTGTTTTATTCTATTTTTAAATGAACATTTTTTTATTTTAAAATTAGAAAAGAGCAAGATTAGCAGAAAAGCAGTCCAATATTTAATAATTTATGGCAGAATATTTTATAGATGATGTTAATATAAGAACAACAGAACTCAGCTATTCCAAGAGAAAGAGAGTCTTTCAAGATTTCCCAGAGAAGCAACATTGGACGCCAGATGTTCGTGCAGTTGAAGGATTTGCATGATCCCTTCAAATTCATTTATAAACAGAAATTGATGATATGACTAGAATGAAACCAAAGGAAAGGGTTCCCAAAAATAGGATAGACTTTTTTTTTCAGGTTTTAAAATTTGCAGCTAGTAATTCTTGCTGAGATGAAAAAGTAGTCACTCAAAGAGCCCACATTACCTTGGTGCATAGCTTTTCACTGACTGCAGAGATGGAGATAAACTGTCTAATGCAACAAAATGGGGAAGGACGCAGGTTTGTCTCAGGGATTTCCTGTCTTTCCTTTCCCTTTCCCTCACCTTCAGCAGCTCCTCCTTCCATTCCCACCCTGTTTCTATCCCTGAGTTCACCGCCTTCCTGACCCCAGCAATCTCTGCTTTCTTGACCTGAGTTGGGTTCTGACTTAACCACTGGCTGTCGGCAGGACCTAAGCCATGCCACATCTCCCCTGAGCCTCAGTTTACTCATTTATAAGATGGGAATGATAATCTGCCTGCCATCCCAGGTTATTAGGATTAAATGAAATCACTTTTTGTAAATGATATAGCTCCAGACAAAACCGTCAAATTATTAACCCCCTAATATTTATATCCACATAGAATATTTATGTGAGGCAGACCCCACACTAGGAGAGGGTGTCAGAAATGCCCCTGGCATCCTGGATGTCCTGAAAGGGAACCAGTTCAGAAGCCCAGTGGCTTTGTGTGGGTGGGTGAAAAAGCCGGGCCAGAGGGTTATTCTGGGCTTTGCCAGGCTCTCCTTTCTTCCTCACTCATCTTCTTCAACATAGCTGATCACCACTCAAGGACTGGGGGAGCCAGCCCTCTATCTACATAGATCCTCTTATTCCTGTAGGACCAACCCTGAACTTTGACTTCCCTTCCCTGTTTCACCATTGAATTGTTATCCTCTTACCTACACAGTGTTGAGTTCAACAGCCCAACACTTCGAATTTCTGCAGCCAGCAGCCTTCCACTCTATAGTTCTGGGGACCAGAGCACAGTGTAAGGGCTCCGGTGGCCAGGGCAGTGCGGGAGGATGGGGGAGGCAAACTGTGGGAGGAGTTCGTGGGCAGAATTTAAGCTTGGGCATGCCTCAGAAGGCAAGGGGATCTCGAATCCTCTGTGAGTAAATGCAGTTAGATCATGTGACGTGGGGGAGATGGTACTGGTGGTGATGATAATGACAGAAAGGAATGGTAGGTTTCACAGGGGAACATTCCAGACTGGTTACAAATACACCAAAGCAAGAACCTGTGTGTGTGAGATTTTTTTACAATGATATTAATTACAGCAATTTACATGAAATGTTAAACATAGATGCCTAATGATCGTGTGTCCCTGTGATGATTATGCTGCTCACTAGAGATGCTTGAGCTCAACTGTATTGTTTTCTTTGACAACAATAGCAAAGAGCTACATCTGCGTGCTCCTCTTACCCGTGCTCATCAGTTGCCTGTCCCCAGCAAGACCAGCAAAGGCCATAAAACCCCAGCTGAGCCTGCAAGGCTGTCACAGAGGCCGCACAGCCCGTGTTAATGTGTTTGGGAGGTGTGTGAGTGCATGTGTGTTTTCCCTTCTCTGTGTCTTCTGTCTCCCCCTTTTATTGAGCTGCTGCAGTTAAAAGAAGACCAAAGGTTGGTGGGTGTTGAATACTTGCCCACAGTAACTGCATCTGGAGTAGTGATTTCAGAGTTCTTTTGACATCAGCAGCAACCAAAACATTTAAACAAAAGGGCCTTTGTGTGATTTTTAGTAACAAAGGGGTCTAGAAAGACCGTCTTGGTACCACATTTCTTATTTTTCCCAATCTTACATGTTATTGAAATAAACAACTAATGGTACAAATTAAATTTTCTTTCTTTTTGGAGTATATGCAGACAATGACCTTACTACTTTCATAAATCATCTTCCAGCAGGGGAAAATTTCAGAAGCAATAAGAAAGGTTTTTTCCCCCCAATAAATTTTATGACAAGTTAAAAGCAGGGGAAAATACAAAAATAAATAAAATCCAGCCCAGATTTCAAAGGCATTACAACATAGCCCAAGGGTCAGGCAGCGCAAGCACTGTAGCTGTGATATAAGGAGACGTTACGGCCTTTGCCCGTTTAACAACGCACTGCGACATTGCAGAACAAAAAGTTTTGTATTTTCATTAAAATTTTAGGTTAAAAAAGGAAAGGAGGACAGAGAATGCTTATATCATATGTTATTAAACTCTGCTGAACAGATTTAGCCATAACCACTAACAATTTTAAAATAGCAAATCCTACATTTCAGAAGCTCATCAGTGAAATAAGAGTTCTTTGTTTTGTTTTGTATGTTTGTTTCTTTGCTTTTAGCTTTCAAATATTAAATTCTTTCCCCAACCACAAGTTTCTTTATGCTAGATTCTGGTACAGTGGATTTACTTTTATATGGTGGCAAAAAACGTGGGTGCACTGCACAAGAATTATAAAACATCTTTTTTTTTTTTTTTTGAGACGGAGTCTCACGCTGTCGCCCAGGTTGGAGTGCAGTGGCGCCATCTCGGCTCACTGCAAGCTCCGCCTCCCGGGTTCCCGCCATTCTCCTGCCTCAGCCTCCTGAATAGCTGGGACTACAGGCGCCCGCCACCGCGCCCGGCTAATTTTTTGTATTTTTAGTAGAGACGGGGTTTCACTGTGGTCTCGATCTCCTGACCTTGTGATCCGCCCGCCTCGGCCTCCCAAAGTGCTGGGATTACAGGCGTGAGCCACCGCGCCCGGCCTTATAAAACATCTTTTGGGGAATAATTGGAAAAATAGATATTGTGAGTTAGGGAGAGAAAACATAGATAAAGCAGAAGCTGAGGTTTTTGTAATAAAGCCTTGTATAGATCACGGACATAATGTTAGAGAACACGGGAAAGCAAACCTAATACTCAATACTGTCTTTCTGCATGTAAGGAGGGCAGGGACTGAGATGGACTACAGAGCTTTGTGCATGCTGGCATGAAGCTATCACGGGCAGAGCTAAGGCTACACAACCTCGTGTCCTGGGAGCAGCTAAACACAGGGATTGGGAAACTGAGCAATGCCTAACTGTATGAAATAGCGGAAGGAAATATTTCTCGGAACTTTTTCCATCTCAGGCATTCAGGTCTGCCTCTCCGGGGACCATGCTGGAAATCTAAGAGACCGTAACAGCTCTGGGTCGTGAAGCCAGAGAGGCAACTGAACAAATGCAGGGAGGACCAGAAAGGGGAAAACATACTATAGGATCTACTTTTTTTAATTAAGTAAAACTAATTTATTTGAGATCTTAGGAAAGGAGGAGAGAAAGCGCATCTGATGACAAGAACTGGTTCGTTACTCATTATTAGTTGAAAATGGATAAGATGTTAATAAAAACGTTTTTATTTGGTGTACTCTTATTAAATGTAAAAATATGTAAAGGGATGTTTTTATATAAATGCTAAGTAAATTTTTATCACACAAAGGTTTTTACTTAACTGAATCTCTCTTGGATTTGTGCAGAATTAGACTTGCTTTATACAGAAAAACCTCTTATCAGCCTCTTTTATAGAGAAGGCAAGCATTGAAATTCCAGTCTTAACAGAAGAGTCGTGAAAATACCTCCACTATTTAAGTTGAGAGAAGAATATTGATAATTGGCTCCTTTGCCCAATATTAGGACTATAGAAAGATAAGCACGCACACACATATACACCATATATATATATATATACACACACACAAAGGAGTCACATATATATATACTTTGATCATGACAACAGTAAACCATTATTTAGACAGCCTATGGTTATAGTGATTTTCTTAACAACAGTCAACTTTTGCTTTAGCTATTTCCTTCAACGGATCTTTTAAAAATTGTTGGTGGCTGGGGACGGTGACTCACACCTGTAATCCGAGCACTTTGGGAGGCCGAGGTGGGAGGATCACCTGAGCTCAGGAGTTTGAGACCAGCCTCCTGAGCTCAGGAGGCAACATGGTGAAACTCCATCTCTACTAGAATTACAAAAAATTAGCCAGGTGTGGTGGTACACGCCTGTAATCCCAGCTACTTAGGAGGCTGACGCATGAGAATTGCTTGAACCTGGGAGGCAGAGGTTGCAGTGAGCTGAGATCGCACCACTGCACTCCAGCCTGGGGGACACAGTGAGACTCTGTCCCAAAAAAAAAAAAAAAAATTTAAAAATTTAAAACTATTTGTAAAGATATAGCCATGATTTCCTTACAAAAGTTCCTATATCAATCTTTTGAGAGTTAGAATACGCCACCTCCCATGCCTCCACCCCTTCTTCCCATGGGAATCTCCTCTCCGTTAAGGATGTTGGTGATACACTTCTCTATGGTTAGACAGCCAATTAGGAGCACCCTAACTAGCAAATCTTGCAATGATTCCATTTTCCACACATTCAAAAACATCTGTAGAGTTTCAGAATCTTCTGAGAAACTTTGCAATTCTCAAACTATAACTGATCTTTCAACTCCTGCAGAAGTTTGTGAAGCTTGTGTACCAACTACTCTTCCTAATTTGGTTGTCATTAGCTACAGTTAGTAAATCTAAGGATAGAATATATTAAGTCATAGCCCCAGTCTCCCATCTGTATTTTGTTTTCCCATATGGTGTTAAGTTTCTTAGCTGTGAATTCTTTACTGTAGTGTTTTCTTTTCTTTTCTTTTCTTTTCTTTTTTTTTTTCCGAGACGGAGTCTCACTCTGTTGCCTGGGCTGGAGTGCAGTGGCATGGTCTTGGCTCACTGCAACCTCCACCTCCCGAGTTCAAGCGATTCTCCTGCCTCAGCCTCCTGAATAGCTGGGATTACAGGTGCCCTCCACCACGCCCAGCTAATTTTTTGTATTTTTTCAGTAGAGACAGGGTTGTACCATGCTGGCCAGGCTGTCTCGAACTCCTGACCTTGTGATCCACCCACCTCGGCCTCCCAAAGTGCTGGGATTACAGGCATGAGCCACTGTTGCCCAGCCCACTATAGTGTTTTCTATAGCCTAAGTCTAGGAGGAAGAAGATAACCTAGTAGAGATACTGGGGTCGCAATCTACTAGGACTGCAGTTATCTAACAGTGAACCCCATAATCACAGGACTGGCCCAAGTTACGATCTAGGGATGGCGGGGGGGAAATACTCCCTCTGAATATATTGTAAAGGAAGAGTAGAAGACAAAAATGCATTGTATTTTTGAATTCATTCTGACACATTAAGTTCAATGTACTAATTTTTATTGTTTTTTAATGAGATACATTAGGCAGGCATGAAATAAAATTTTCATGATGACCAAAACCTATCCACTTGAAACTTACAGAAATCAACATTTTCACTGGTGACACAATAATTTTGAGAGAGAAATTTATTTCAAAATTACTATGTCTCCCTTTGTGTTCATTTTTGGGAACACTGGAATGTGTGATTTCTAATGTGGTACATTTGCCTTGGTGTATTCTTTGCAAACCTACGTCGTTTCTTGGCTTTTATAGATTTATCTCCTACTAGGGTGAAAGTTTCTTATAATCTTGTAGCCAGGGACCACATCTTATTCATCTATAGAGATGATGCCCCATATTACATGGTAAAAAGGGTCATGCAGTCAATTCTTATTAACCCTTTGTGAAATGAATTTTCTTTACTTTTAATAAGCTTTTGCTGAGTGCTTGTCACTCAAAAATCCAAGTGTTATTTGCATTCCATTTCACAGATGAACAAACTGAGGCTCAAAGAGGCCTAGTAAACTAATGCAAGGCCCTGCAGTTAAAAGTTGAGCCAGAATTCATACCGAGGCAGGGTAACTCTAGAGCCCATGCTCTTTTTTTTTTTTTTTTTTTTTTTTTTTTGGAGACAGAATCTCTGTGTTGCCCAAGCTGGAGTGCAGTTGCGGGATCTCAGCTCACTGCATCCTTTGCCTCCTGGGTTCAAGCAATTCTCCTCCTTTAGCCTCCTGAGTAGCTGGGATTACAGGCATGTGCCACAACGTCTGGCTAATTTTTGTATTGTTAGTAGAGATGGAGTTTCACCATGTTGGCCAGGCTGGTCTTGAACTCCTGACCTCAGGTGATCCCTCGCCTTGGCCTCCCAAAGTACTGGGATTACAAGCATGAGCCACCGTGCCTGGCCGAGCCCATGCTCTTAATGACCTCACTTGTATGCCTCTTCCTTATTGATTTATTCGATTAAAAATATGTTGAGTCACTGCTGTGTGCTGAACTCATTCCAGGTGTTGGAGAGAGACAGTGACGCAAAGGACCAGACCTTGTTCTCACAGAGCCTACACTCAGGTCCGAAAGTATGTGGGAAGAGGGAGAGAGGAAGAAAGGAGTGGAATGGCCAATCCACTCTATGGGAACTCTGTATTGAACCATTTGAGGAAGTGTGAGGCTGTTTCCCAAAAGCAGCTGCACCATTTTGTATTTCACCAACCAAGTGTGTGGGGTGCAATTTCTCTACATCCTTGACAACACTTCTCTGATATTTTGATTGTAACCATGATGAGATGCATTTTAAATTTCTGATACAATTATTTCTAAAACAAAACCATCGAATCATGTCAAATCGAGCTGACTTAAAACAAAAAAGAAAGTCTTAACTTGAAGCTCTGATGAACCTCGATGCAGGCTGCAGAGCTCCTCTTTGTGTTTCTGTGAGGACAATGGTTGTGCCCTATCAGGCACTTAATGTCCAGGGCACTCACCAGCTCTTTGCAAACAAGTTTCCCAGATGGTCTTTAAATGATCAACCAGGCTCCTTTTCATGGCAAGACCCTTCCTCCCACGGCTTCCCCCCTGCTGTGTCAGTGAAAACAAGGTAAAACACTAGCTTTGTTATCAGCCCACAGAAAGCCTCTGAGAGGTGTATGTTCATTTTCTTTCTTTTCTATAAATTTACATTTTACAAGGGTCATATCTCATTGAGACAAAAGTAGATCACCAGTGCATTTAACTTTGACCAGAAAAAAGTCATATCTTTTTAAGTGACCTGCATAAGATTTGAGGTCATTTTTAGATTAAATAAATGTAAAATACATTATTTTATATCGGGGAATATTTTTCTATCTCAAATACAATTTTTACATTTTACAAGATGCTTTCCAACTCTTGGGAATATTTGTTATTAAAAACGGGTCCTAAAACAAATCAGCAGTGTGTAAAAAAGCAAGGGGTATGTCCACTTAGCAACTAAGTTACCATATAGTACAGAAAGTAACTGTAATCCCTAAAACTCCCAGTATACACAGCTAACCTCAGCCAATACATACTCCTGAAGAGAGATTGCTACAAGCCAAACTGATCTCTAATAGGAACAAAGAACTGACTATACCTTTGGATTCCCCATTTTACTTTGTTATGATTAAAGTATTGCCTTTAACGCAATAAAAAAAAAAGCCAAGCATATTTGCATTCAAGGTCAAAAAAGGAGTAAGACGGGATTAAAACCATGGCTTCATGCTATTTTAACTATGAAAGAACATCAATCAATCAAACGTAACTGAAAAATTCTTACTTGAAGAATTCTTTAGCTAGCAGTAACATCAAATACTTGTTTTATGTTTTTTCACTTAATGTTCTGATTCACAACTATTTTTTCTTGTTAGCGACTCCCACTGACTCCAACTTAAATAAATAAAGTTTGTTTTGAGATGAGTTTCCATGGTAAGACACTACTTTAAAGTCGATAATGCACTCAGTATGATAGAGTTCCTCCACATTTTCTTTTCGCCAGATACATAGAATATCTCACATTCCCTTTACAACAACCTTGTGGCTTTCTACATAACACTGTATTAAAATAATACTTCAAATAACTTGTGCCTTTCATCGGAACATCTCACAAAACTCTACTAAAAATACATAAATTAGCCGGGTGTGGTGGCACACACCTAGTAATCCCAGCTACTCGGGAGGCTTAGGCACAAGAATCACTTGAACCCGGGAGGCGAGATTGCAGTGAGCCGAGACTGCGCCACTACACTCCAGCCTGGGTGAAGGAGTGAGACTCTGTCTCACCAAAAAATAAAAATAAAAATAAACACCTCCCTGCCCTACCCACTCCAAGCACCATGAAAGTATAAACTTCCCTTTGCTGAAAAGGTTGAGGTAAAAAGATGAATAATTTTTCACACAGGAAAAGACCTTTGAGATGATCTGTAGGCCACTGGTTCTCAACATGGGGTGCTCAGACAAAACACAAATTGACGAGGAAGGCAAATTCTCAGGTCCCACCTGAACCTGGTGAACCAGAAACTTAGGGGATATTGGGCACAGCCAAGTCGTTTCTAACAAGCCTCCAGGTGATTCTGATGCACGCCAGAAAGTTTGAGAACCGCTGATTTAGGCTAAATCACTCATTTACAATGGAAGCCTCTAAACCACTGACAGGTTAGTGATTTGCCTAAATTTGTTAACGTCAAAATTGGGATTAGATTCCAAGTCTCTTAACTTCAATTAGTTCCAGTGTGCAGACTCTACCACTGTGAAACACATCAAAGAAAATCTCAACTCCTTCCCCGCTTTGACCCTACCTGAGCAGCCATACCTGGTTCAGAGTTTCCAAGTTCCAAACAAAACGAGAATCAGCAAAGAGAACTTGATGATACTTGTTTGCAAAATCCTGCCCCAGTTCTTTTTATTTACAGGATTTGTTGTATAGTAAACAGAGTATTGAATTGAACCCTGGAGGGTTTCATTCTGGTTCTGTCTCTAACCACACCACCTTCTTCTTACATCATCTATGAACATAGGAGAGATGTATTAGATTGTACAGTATGCAAATTTAAGAAATATCTAGAGCTCAGAAATTTCATGATTCCCCGAGCCTGACTGCTAAACAAGTTTTCTCATTGTCACCATGTCAGATACTATAAGTCCATTTTCCGGTGACCGGAACATCTGGATTCCTAATGCTTTTCTTTCCCACTTTTCCTCCATCCCCAGTCTATGCTCTATACAATGGCTGATGTGCTACCGTTTTTCAAATGTCGAACCATAATATGGCTGTGATTATGAAGGCAGAATTTAAAGAAGGAATCGTAAAATTAATCAGGAGATAAAGATTGCCAAAAAATAAACATTTTAACTTCCTCAAGAATGGAAATTTAACATGCTTGGAGGTTCGATCTGAATTAATATTCTCAGAGTTTACTCTGCGGATTTGACCACAGTCCAAGAAACAGCAAGAAATTATTTTTAATTACTTAAAGCAAATAGTGTTGTAATATAGGTTAAAACATTGGCAATTGGCAAAGTCTGCTGCTTTCCAGCTTGCTTGTGTGACATCATTTATTGATAGACATAGAACTCAATACAGAGGTGTCATTGACATCTACATAACTTACATCTTCACTTTAACTGAACAGGAATAATACGGAAAACAGTATCACCTGGACTGCCAAAGAGAGTCACAGCAACACAGTTAGAGAAGACTATACATTCCAAGGATTGCAATCACGTTGCTCTCTGATCATATTTTCAAACCGAGAATCTGGATAGAACATGAACAGTTGGATTGTGGATGCATTTCTTGTATCTTAAATCAGGGAGACAGTGTCACTAATAAACTCTCACACAATATCTTTCCATCTCTTCTTATGAGTCTTCTAATAACTGCTATTAACAGGAAAAGGACACTTTCCAAGATAGGCCAAAAAGAGCTGTGTTGTTGAAGATGTATTTTTCTACTTGTCAGCACAGACATTACTTCCTAACTGAAACACAAGTCTAAAGTCATAAATTCATTCTGAATATCTCATTTCTGTGGAACAAACCCTTTTTTTGTTTTGTTTTGTTTTGTTTCGTTTTTTTGAGATGATGTCTCACTCTATTGCCAGGCTGGAGTGCAGTGGCGCCATCTTGGCTCACTGCAACTTCTCACTCCCTGGTTCAAGCGATTCTCCTGCCTCAGCCTCCTGAGTAGCTGGGATTACAGGCACGCACCACCACACCCAGGTGACTTTTGTATTTTTAGTAGAGACGGGGTTTCAGCATGTTGGCCAGGATGGTCTCGATCTCCTGACCTCGTGATCTGCCCCCTTCAGCCTTCCAAACTGTTGGGATTACAGGAGTGAGCCACCGCGCCCGGCCCAAACCTTTTTTTTTTTTTTTTTTGAGACGGAGTTTCGCTCTGTCACCCAGGCTGGAGTGCAGTGGCCGGATCTCAGCTCACTGCAAGCTCCGCCTCCCGGGTTCACGCCATTCTCCTGCCTCAGCCTCCCGAGTAGCTGGGACTACAGGCGCCCGCCACCTCGCCCGGCTAGTTTTTTGTATTTTTTAGTAGAGACGGGGTTTCACCGTGTTAACCAGGATGGTCTCGATCTCCCGACCTCGTGATCCGCCCGTCTCGGCCTCCCAAAGTGCTGGGATTACAGGCTTGAGCCACCGCACCCGGCCCCAAACCTTTTTTAAGGATAAAAAACTTTAACAGATACAGAAATAAGTTAATGAAGTCTCGAGTTTCTAAATTAAATTTGAAAGTATGTGAAATTAACAAAGGGAAGGAAAAATAACAGTACTTCAGGAAATTTCACAAGTTGTTTCATTAAAATAAGCTATAGTGATTTATAGAAAAGAAAAACTGAAATCAGTATCACAATGGATTAAATTAGCTTCTTTTGTTAATATCTACATGAAAACGCTATACATTTTCTTTTCTTTTACTTATTATTATCATTTTTTAATAGAGATGGGGTCTCGCTATGTTAACCAGACTGGTCTTGAACTCCTGAGCTCAAGCAATCCTCCCATCTCAGCCTCCCAAAGTGTTGGGGTTACAGGCGTGAGCCACTGCTCCCAGTCATTTTATTGTCTTATAGAAAGAAACTAAGAAGTACCAAATATGTTTAATTCACTGAATTACATCATCCAAAAGTCATGGACTTTGAGAAAATAAAAGCACAGTATTTCAATGGTGCTATTATGCATACTAGTTGTGCAAAGGAAACTACCTAGAAGTGAAATTTGTAAGTAGTTCTTTAGGATTTTTAAGTAGTTCTTTAGGACAGGAATATTTTATGCATACTAAATGCTGTCAATATATATTTTCTTAATAGGTAGAAAAAGAATGAACTGGCTAACTAAATCTATCAAAATAAATCCTAACTGGGACCCAGTGCCTATAAATTCCTTCGTTCATTCATTTATTTTGAGACAGGATCTTGCTCTGTCACACAGGCTAGAGTATAGTGACCCAATCATGGCTCACTGCAGCCTTGACTTCCTGGGTTCAATCGATCCTCCCTCCTAAGCCTCCCAAGTAACTTGGAATACAAGTGCATGCTACCGTATCCAGAAAATTATTTTATTTTTCTATAGAGATGGGGTCTCACTATGTCACCCAGGCTAGTCCTGAATTCCTGGACTCAAGAGGTCCTCCTGCCTTGGCCTCCCAAATGGGCAGGATTATAGACATGAACCACCGTGCTCAGCTGCCATATAAATTGTATATCAAAACACTGCATGCCAGCCTATTCCTCACTCCCTCTTATTGGATGTGACCTAGCCCCATGGCCCTCTGTAAAGGAAACCTACATATGGATTGGAAGTAAATTGGCATCAGAACCCTTCTGTCCCTTTCACACAGCACAGTCAATTCAGAGTCCCCAGCCTGGACCAGGCTCATGTCGGTCTTTGCAGTGGACGAGGAAAGACAGTGTCACTAAAGAAGCCTCCTACCCGGGGTGTCCCGGGAACAGCTCCCTCGAGTGCTGTTTTCCTGTCAAGTCTTATCATTGTAATATGACTTTTGTTGTTTTTGGACTCTGTACAGAGAGACTTTCAGTTTTCAATGCAACAGTTGGCTTAAAAAAATACTTCAAGGGGAAAAAAAACATAACTGAATCGCAGCAAGGATCTCAGAAGTCATAGCCCTTGATCTTCCTCAACCTCCTCGGCAGCAGCTTTCTAAATATTATCACTCTCCTGCCTCCAAGGCCACTCCTGCCCCAGGCCCCTGCCCTCGGATTATTTCCTCTCCTCGTTCACCAAGAGAACGTCATCCAGAGAAAGGGGTTCCCTCAAGCTTCCTCTGTCCCCATTGCAAAGCTCTTTTTCTCTCCCTACCTGCTATGGTGCTGGGCATTATGCCAGGCCCTGGGCACTTATGAGCTGTGTGAATCCCAACAACAAGCCTCTGTTTTACAGAAAAGGCTCAGAGAGATCCCGGAATTTGTCAAAGTCATAGACTGTTTCTCTGTTTACAAGTTCCACTCCTTCTTGTCTGGGCCTAAAAAGAAGCATCCCAATCAGATCAAGTCTTAACCTCCCTACACACACACACACACACACACACACACACACACACACACACACCCCCCAATGCTGAATCTCATTTTCCCACCTTTTCTGGGGACTTCTTTATCAGTCATTCAGTCCTCTAGTAACTTCACTTTTTCTTTTTCTTTTTCTTTTTTTCAGGAAGGGGACAGGATCTTACTGCCCAGGCCAGAGTGCAGTGGCATGATCACAGCTCAGTGCGACCTTGAACTCCTGGGCTCAAGCAATCCTCCTGCCTCAGCCTCCTGTAGCTGGGACTATAGGCGCACACCACTGCGCCAAGCTAATATTTTAAAAATGTTTTGCAGAGACAAGGTCTTGCTTTGTTGCCCAGGCTTTGATCAAGTCTTAACCTCCCTACACACACACACACACACACACACACACACACACACACACACCCCGCAATGCTGAATCCCATTTTCCCTCCTTTTCTGGGGACTTCTTTATCAATCATTCAGTCCTCTTGCAACTTCACTTTTATTCTGAGCCAGGCTCCCCTTTAATGCCACGTCCAAACCCATCAAGTCCTGATGGAATTCCACTCACAAACCATCCTCAGCTCTACCACTTCCCAGCATCTTCACTGCCAAAACCCTGGGGCTGGCCCAAGCACCAGCAGCTCCTGCCCCGCCCACCGCAGGCCTCCTGACTCTTCTCGCTGAGTCTCCTCTTATCTCCAACAGATGGTTCTCCAACAGTAAGCACTGTGGACCTCAGAGGAAAAAACGTGTCTGTTCGGAGGCCCTGACACACAGGTTGTAAGTGCCATGGCAATGACTAGTGTCAAATCTCACGCTGGTGTTTTAAGAAAGCCAGATACCTGGATTGGACTCTGGGGTGTTCTCTGAGGGACACCTTCGTCACACAAACCCTGTACTTCCTGGAATCAATACTTGTATTTTTCTAGTACCAAGTTATATGCACCAAATTATAAAACACTTTTCCATAATATTTTCTCACTGAGACTCCCGGGACTTTTAATATCTCTGGAATATATTTTTCCGTGTTCCATAAGACTCAAAAGTAATATAAGCTCTAAAAAATCTACTAAAAAGTCTCTGCAAAAAATAGAAGATGAAGAGGACTCTGATGCAGAAAGTGGTCAGAACGAGATGAGTGAGCAGGAAGAGGAGTTTGAGGATGGCCCTACTATAGTCAAAGACTATAAGACCTGGAAACAGTAGTGCGATCTTTTCAGGATGACGCTGTCCTGAAGACAAGCCGGGATATTGGAAGAAACAAAGTGGAAGATGCATTCTGCAAAGGTGAACTCAGGCTGAATGGGGAAAAATTATGGAAGAAAAGCAGAATGGTGAAAGTGGGAGATACATTGGATCTTCTCATTGGAGAGGATAAGGAAGCAGGAACAGAGACAGTGATGCAGATTCTCCCGAAAAAAAAGTGTTTCAAGAGAAGACTGAAAGTGAAAAATACGCAGTGGTGTTACAGCGGTGGAAAAACTTAAAAATGTCTAAGAAGAGAATGTCTAAATAAACGGATTGCTTCACCGGGCACGGTGGCTCACGTCTGTAATCCCAGCACTTCGGGAGGCTAAGGCGGGCGGATCATCTGAGGTCAGGAGTTCAGGACCAGCCTGGCCAGCATGGTGAAACCCCGTCTCTACTAATACAAAAATTAGGCGGGTATGGTGACAGCACACCTGTAATCCTAGCTACTCAGGAGGCTGAGCAGGAGAATCGCTTGAACCCAGGAGGCAGAGGTTGCAGTGAGCCGAGATTGTGCCATTGCACTCCGGCCTGAGCAAGACTCCGTCTCAAAACAAATAAATTAATTAATTAATTAAATTAAATAAACGGATTACTTTTTAGCAATAAAGCTACTTTCTAGTGGTAGAGGAAGGGGTGAATTGAAAAAGAGGACATTTTTATTAAAATAAAGTTCTCTTACCATTAAAAAAAGAAGTCTGATCAGTTCGCTGCCTAAAGCCTTCGGTTGTTTTACACTTCGATTAAACAAAAGCCAAGCCCTTTGCCTTGACCTGCAAAGCCCTGTGGAGCTGACCACTGTCCACCTATGAACCTCACTTCCTGCAACCTTCCTCCCCGCCTTGCCTTCCCTCCAGCATCCTAGGCTCACTCCCACCTCCTCACCTGCTTCTCCCTCTGCTGGAGGGCTGTTCATCCGCATGACGGTGCAGGTGCTCCTCGCCTCGTGACTTAGGCCTCAGTGCAAGTGTACACCATGGAGAGGCCTGGCCTCCAATAAAGTACCCCTCTCCCCTACCACCTGGTGCTAATGTTGTTTATAGCATTTGCCAACACATGAGCACGTTATATGTTCTGAGTTTGCTTTCTGTCTGTCTCCCTTTGCTAGAGTGGAAACCTCCTGAGGGTGGAGTTTTGTTCACTGCTCAGTCACCCTTCCCTTCCCTAGTAATTGTGTCTGCTCCCAAATAGCTATTAATAAACCCTTGCTGAAAGAATGCGTTGAGCCCATCAGTGTGATCCTCTCAGCTTATACATGCACGCACGTTTCCCGCTCTCTCAAATGTCTTCTTTCCAATGTCAGTTCCTGTGGAACCCCTTTGCTTTCCTGCGTTTCACCACAGACTTTCTTCAGAAAGATTCTCCCTTCCAGCCACTCCTCTGCTACCACAACTTTACCCCGATCTCCTCACTTTATTAAACTACAGGGTGATTTCCTGGTGTCAGGATCCAGTGGCTTCCCCCAGCTCCCATCCTACCCAACCACCCTGCTAGCTTTGTCTTTTCAACTTTGTATGCCCCAAGTCTAATACTATACCAGGTACATGGCCAGCTTAATATTCGTTGAGTGAATTAATAGTTAATTAGCTGATTTGACCCAGATTATCACCAACTCTTGAAATTCCTCTTTTGGCGGCGGGGTGCAGTGGCTCACGCCTGTAATCCCAGCACTTTGGGAGGCCAAGGTGGGAGGATCACTTAAGGTCAGGAGTTCAAAACCAGCCTGGCCAACATGGTGAAACCCCATCTCTACTAAAAATACAAAAATTAGCTGGGCGTGGTGGCATGTGCCTGTAATCCCAGCCACTTGGGAGGCTGAGGCAGGAGAATTGCTTGAACTGGGGAGGCAGAGGTTGTAGTGAGCCTAGATCGTGTCACTGCACTCCAGCCTGGGTGACAGAACGGGACTCCATCCAAAAAAAAAAAAAGAGAAAGAAAGAAACTTCTTTTGCCTTCCACAACTCTGTCGCTTTTTCCCAGTTGACCATTTTACTAACAACATTCTTTTTCTCGGTCTTTATCATTAGCCCTTTCCTCTACCAAAAATATATGTTCTTACTGCTCATTGGAGGGGATCCCAACAGCTTCATTTATCACTCATATGTTGAAAACTCTCTAATTTATATCTCCTGTCCCAATCTCTTTAGCTCCAAGTAGATACCCCCAACTTGCAAGACATAGCTTGATATTGGTAATGCATAATCACATCAAATTAAACTTGTCCAAAATGTAGCTCATCATCAGGTTCCCAGTATCAACTCCACTCCAGACTTGTGTGTTACAGCAGCATCATTCAATCAATTGCCCAAATGTGGAATCTCAGAACATTGCCTTCCATTCTGTGCTGACTTTGCAAAACATGAGAAGCAGAAGAGGAGAAATGGGAAAACAGAACTGTCAGTTTTGCATGCTACCTTAAACCATTGCTTTGCTTTGAGCTTTACAAACATAACAGGTTTGCAAAGTGTGTCACACACTCCAATTGAGATGTGCAGAAAATGGTAACTTCTTTATTTTAGTCCTTTTCCTCAGTCTTCAACTGTCAAAGGAAAAGTAAGTTAATGCTCAAGTCTGTTAAATGCATAATACAATCCAATGATTTAAATAGACTGTTTAGGGAACGCCACATCTCTCTTGGAAAACAATGCTCAATCTTGGAGAAGCCTCCCCTCTTCTGATTCCTTTTATCTTTTTCTTTTTTTATTTTTTGAGATGGAGTCTCGCTCTGTCTCCCAGGCTGGAGTGCAGTGGTGCAATCTCAACTCACTGCAAGCTCCGCCTCCCGGGGTCAAGCAATTCTCCCTATCTCAGCCTCCTGAGTAGCAGGGATTACAGGCGCCTGCCATCGTGCCCAGTTAATTTTTAGTATTTTTAGTAGAGATAAGGTTTCGCCATGTTGGCCAGGCTGGTCCCGAACCCCTGACCTCAGGTGATCCACGTGCCTCGGCGTTCCAAAGTATTGGGATTATAGGCGTGAGCCACCGTGCCTGACCCTGATTCTTTCTTGAGAGGCTGTCCAGGTGCATAGGAGGAAGGGTGTGTTATAGAGGTACCTGTGAGGTTTCAGGGAGACACTGGGGTTCTCAGACCCCATCATGATTCTGGAGTTGCTTGTCATGTGAGCTGTTGGTGCAGCCTGTGAGCTAGGCCTCCCAGCTTGCTCAGGACTCCACTTCACTTTGGCTCTGCTGGCTGTTTTCCCCTGAGCTTGGTGTCCAGCCTGCCAGTGGCCCCTGCCCCAGGCTCACCTCCCCCTGCCTCAGGAGGCCCCGCGACTGACTTGGCTTGTGTTCCACATAGGAATTGAAGTTGAGCCTTAAAAAATATCCACACTGCCATAATATTTCTGAGGCTGTGCCCTAGAAAGCCTATGGCAATAGCTCCCCTCCTTCCTCTTGGTGTAACCCACTAATTTAATTAACATCCCTGTCCCGCGTCCCCACCCCACTCCACTACCAGAGACTTAAGGACTGGCAGCTTCCCTCTCCTCCCTCTTCTTCCGTTTTGCACGAACACTCTTTCTCCCTTCTCCTCCCAAGAATCCTCAGGACCAGAAGACCGGTAGGTTTTCTTTTTTTTTTTTTTTTTTTGAGACGGAGTCTCGCTCTGTCGCCCAGGCTGGAGCGCAGTGGCCGGATCTCAGCTCACTGCAAGCTTCGCCTCCCGGGTTTACGCCATTCTCCTGCCTCAGCCTCCTGAGTAGCTGGGACTACAGGCGCCCACCACTTCGCCCGGCTAGTTTTTTGAATTTTTTTAGTAGAGACGGGGTTTCACCGTGTTAGCCAGGATGGTCTCGATCTCCTGACCTCGTGATCCACCCGTCTCAGCCTCCCAAAGTGCTGGGATTACAGGCTTGAGCCACCGCGCCCGGCCCGGTTTTCTTTTTTAAAATTTCTTACAGAGTAAGACAGGGTCTTACTCTGTCTCCCGAGCTGGACTACAGAGGTGCAGTCATAGCTCACGGCAGCCTCGAACTTCTGGCGTCAAGTGATCCTTCTACCTCTTTTATTTCTTTTTTTTTTTTTTGAGCCAGAGTCTCACTCTGTCACCCAGACAGGAGTGCAATGGCCCAATCTTGGCTAACTGCAACCTCTACCTCCTGGATTCAAGTGATTCTTCTGCCTCAGCCTCCCGAGTAGCTGGGACTACAGGCACCCACCACCAGGCTCAGCTAATTTTTGAATTTTTAGTAGAGATGGGGTTTCACCATATTGGCCAGGCTGGTCTCGAACTCCTGACCTCGTGAACTGCCTTCCTCAGCCTCCCAAAGTGCTGGGATTACAGGCGTGAGGCACCATGCCCGGCCCAGTGGGCTCTTCTTTTACTTTCCCCACATCCTGTTCCCTTTTCTGACTCCATTTATAACTGGGGGCAGGAGTGTCTCCTCTACACTGTGGGAAAATTCTAGAAGCTCACTACTCCAAGCTAAGTTATTGGCAGGCTAAAAAAAAAAAAAAAAAAAAAAAAGGAATTAAAGGAATTCGGAAAATATTTTCTCAAGATAGCCTGTTGAGCCTGACATAAATTAAAGCTGATGAAGTGAACTGAATCTATCAGTCTAAGAAATTTTAATTGATCTTAAAGGCAACACGAAGAGCCACTGACTTTTCCTTTCAAAGATCATTTTGGCTGCAGTATACAGAGTGGATTAGACACTAGTGCCTCCCAGATTTTGCACCCACAACATGCATGGAAAATGGTCATATTATATGGTACAATGAGGGAACAGGAAGAGGTGGCCCCAGACCCCGCCCAGCCGCCATGAGGGTTGAAGGAATGAACACACCTGGAATCCATTCATGGTTACCCATGGATAAAGCAGGAAGTACAAGTCTGGAAGGCAGAAAGCTAGTTAAAAGGCAATTTTAGTAATTCATGCAAGGGATAACAATTGTCTAAACATTAGTTCTTCATAGCAGTAGATATGGGGAGAAATGAATGGATTTGAAGGATACCAGTTAGATAGAACAAGCACGTTGTGTTTGATTCAATGGCTGGATAAAAGGTGGCACTAATTTACAGACATAGAAGGAATTTCCAAGACAGAAAGGAAGGGAGTGCCGTTCTTGCGAAGTCTGAAGTAAGGAAGATATTACGCAGGGGCAAAGGAGTTGCTAATAACATTATCTGGAATTTTTTTCTAAGTTAGAAAATACCCTAGAGAGCATGTTAGCCAACCTACCCATTTTACAGACAGTAATAATTCTTACTGTTTACTGAGTACTTCCTGTTTGTGAAGTGTTATGGACTAAATATGCCCCTTCAAAATTGGTCTATTGGGCCCCATGGGCGCAGCGGCTCACACCTGTAATCCCAGCACTTGGGAGGCCAAGGCAGGTGGATCTTCTGAGGTCGGGAGTTCGAGACCATCCTGGCCAACATGGCGAAACCCTGTCTCTACTAAAAATACAATAATTAGCCAGGTGTGGTGGCAGGCGCCTATAATCCCAGCTACCCTCGAGGCTGAGGCAGGAAAATCGCTTGAACCCGGGAGGTGGAGGCTACAGTGAGCTGAGATTGCACTACTGCACTCCAGCCTAGGCAACAGAGCGAGACTCTGTCTCAAAATAAATAAATAAATAAATAAATAAATAAATAAATAAATAAATAAATAAATAAAATCGGTGTATTGAACCCCTTACCCGCCGTGTGATGGTATTTGGAGGTGGTGCCTTCGGGAGGTAATTAAGTTTAGATTTCGTTATCAAAGTGGAACTCATTGATGGGATTAGTGCCCTTCTAAGAAGAGGAAGACAGAGATCACCTTTCCATGAGCACACACAGAGAAGAGTCTGTATAAGGACACTGCAAGGAGGGTGGCTGTCCACCAGCCAGGAAGCCAGCCCTCACTAGAAACCGAATTTGCTAGCAGCTTGATCTTAGGCTTTTGAGCCCCCAGAATTGTGAGAAATAAATGTTTGTTATTCAAGCCGCCCAGTCTACGATATTTTGTTATAGCAGCACAAGTGGACTACAACGTTAGGCAATGATCCAGTTGCACTTCAAATATCTCATTAATTCAGAGCTAACTCTGTGACGTGGCTGGCATTATTTAAGAGTGAGGAAATGGAAGCCCTAAGAGGTAAGTAACTTGCCTGGGCAATTCAGAAATTCCATCACAGAGCCAAGATTCAGATCCTCATCTCTCCATTCCCAGAAGCAGTTGTTTTCCCATTATCTTAACGCCTCTGGAAAGAGAGTACTATACAATGTATTCTTTAAAGGTGCAAATCCGTATGTTTTGAAACTTCCCGAATGGTTCTACTTCATGCCCAATGCCACAGAGCCTAATAGTGAGTCAGAATTAGCCCTGGGGTTCTGCCTCCCCTTTGAGTTTCTTCCATGCACCCTTGACCTTACTTTACTGAGCAAAGTGTATATGGGAAACAGCAGTACCGCATTTTTTGGGGCCCATGGAGGCTAATGTTTTAACTTCACAGCCACAGGTCCACCTGCAGAGCCCTCCTCACTCCCCTGTTATCTCTGCAGAGGCTTTGGGGAGCTAGGCTTCCCTTTCTCCCACAAGCCCCACATTCAGTGTTCTCTACAGTGTCATCCGGAGATAGAGAATGGGAGAAATGTGGACAATCTCGATCTTCTCTGCACTGGTTCAGATAAAGACTGTTTTTATAGTCCAATTCTATGCGACACAGTTTTCAGATTTTCAAGATGATTTGCATTTAATTCAATTTAGCCCTGACTTCTTGTCCTTCTCATGGTGAAAGACACAGGATAACTTTTCCCATTATTAAAGATGCAACATATATGAGGTACGTGGCCAAATGCCCAGGCAAAGTCAAGATGATGTCATTTCTGTGTTCAACTTAACCATGCCCTAGCCTAAGGGGAGTGACTCCTTTTACTCATTATAAAACATCACAGCTTGGTGCCCGGGTTAAGATATGCTACGTGATATGATTTCATATTTGAGCCATGGCATCTCTAATGCATTAGGCTTTTGCTAGCTTAAGCTTCTTACTGGTGTGTGTTGTTGGTATAAACAAATGCCAACCTCACCACAGCAGTGTCAAATTCCTCAGATGCCTCAGCACAATTAAGAAAACAAAGTTGCTGTAAAGTAATTACACAGTATGGATTAATGTGTAATCCTGAAGAGCAATAACACCCAGAGCGAGCATGAGCTCTGCTTTATTACTGAGAGAGAGAAAAGGCTGGTGGGTGGGGTGGGGGGGTGGAATTCCAAAGCACAGGCATTCATTCACCTTTCTGCACAGGCCTAGCTGACACAGGACTGTTTTGGTAACTGAGGGTAATCTAACATTCCTGAATTCTTCAGGCACAGCTGGGGCACCCTGGGAACCCCATTCCACCCCTAGGCCTGGCAGTACTCAAAAAGTGTTCTAGAACCTGAGAGGGGAGATGAGATAAAATTTCTTCTAGGGTTTAAACTGGCAGTTCCTATGATTATCATTATTTTCTGGGAAAGAGACAAGATTTTATTACTTGTCTTTCTTTCATACAAGCAGACACTGCTCCATAAGTAGTTTTTTAATTTGTTTTGTTTTGTTTTGTTTTGTTTTGTTTTTATTGAGCGACGGGGTTTCACCATGTTGCCCAAGCTGGCCTCAAACTCCTGACCTCAAGCAATCCACCCATCTACCCACCTTGCTATTCCAAACGTGCTGGGATTACAGGCGTGCACCACCGTGCCCAGCCTGTATAAATATTCTGACCACATATGTAGTTAGCAAATCGGAGTTTTAAAAGTTATAATTAATCTTCAGATTTAAATGTCTTCTACTTTTTACTACTATGTAAGGATTCTATGAAGGACATTAAATAAACATTCTCCACGTTTAAAGGTGGGTTTACAAAGGAATATAAACGATTCTATTATAAAGATACATGCACACATATGTTTATAGCAGCACTATTCACAATAGCAAAGACTTGGAATCAACCCAAATGCCCATCAATGATAGACTGGAAAAGAATATGTGGTCCATATACACCATGGAATACTATGCAGCCATAAGAAGGAAGATCATGTACTTTGCAGGGATATGGATGAACAACACACACCCGGGTCTGTGGGTGAGTGGGGGGAAGGAGAGAATCAGAATAAATAGCTAACGCATGTGGAGCTTAACACCTAGTGATGGGTTGATAGGTGCAGCAACCACCATGCCACACGTTTACCTATGTGACAAGCCTGCATGTTTTGCATATGTATCTGAAACTTAAAATAAAATGTAAAATAATACAATTAAAAATTTAAAAAATAAAGGTGGGTTTAATGTGAGGGAGAAAAACAATTATCAATGTATAAGACCAATGATCAGCTGTCCAAAATAACTGCCTGAAAATTTACTTCTTTATGCCCCATTAGAACTTTCGGGACCCCGGAGGAAAATGTCCATAGGCCAGCATGCTGAATTTGTGGCTGAGATGGGTTTACTATGTCTCTACTCATTGCAGTTTTCTTTGATGATAAATATCATTAATGAAAACAGGCATTTTAGAAGTTTAAAGGTGAATGAGAAAAGCAAGTTGCAGAGGTCTTCATACAATAAGAAACCTTTTTTGTTAAAGTTTCTAACAGGCGAGTTAGGCTCAGTGGTTCACATATGTAATATCAGCACTCTGGGAAGCCAGGGCAGAAAGATGACTTGAGGCCAGGAGTTCAAGACCAACCTGGGCAACATAGTGAAACCCCATCTCTACAAAAAAAATTTAAAAATTAGCCAGACACGGTGGCATGTGCCTGTAGTCCCGGCTACTCATGAGGCTGAGGCAGGAGGATTCCTGGAGCCCAGGAGTTTGAGGCTGCGATAAGCTGTGATGGCACCACTGCACTCCAGCCTGGGTGAGAGTGAGACTGTCTCTGAGAAAGAAAAAGAAAGAAAGAAAAGAAAAGAAAAGAAAAAAGAAAAGAGGATCTGCCATTTGCAATAATCTGGTTGAACCTAGAGTAGAAAGATGGTTACCAGGTGTTAGGGAGGAGTGAGAAATGGGGATATGTAGGTCAAAGGGTCAAAGGGTGCAGTCAAAGGGCCGGGCACAGTGGCTTATGCCTGTAATCTCAGCACTTTGGGAGACCAAGGTTGGTGGGTCTCAGGTGATCTGAGGTCAGGAGTTCAAGACCAGTCTGGCCAACATGGTGAAACTCCATCTCTACTAAAAATACAAACATTATCCAGGCGTGGTGGTGCACACCTATAATCCCAGCTACTCAGGAGGCTGAGGCAGGAGAATCACCTGAACCTGGAGGCGGAGGTTGCAGTGAGCCAAGATCGTCCCACTGCACTCCAGTCTGGGCGACAGAGCAAGACTCTGTCTCAAGAAAACAAGAGTACGAAGAGTTAATAAATCTGGAAAGCTAATGTACAACATGAGTACTGTAGCTAATATACGAAAACTTGCTAAGAGAATAGATTTTAGGTACTCCTACCATAAGAAACAGAGAGAGAGAGAGAAAGGAAGAGGGAAGAAAGGAAGGAGGAAGGAAAGGGAGGAAAGAAAGGCAGGTTTCTCTCTCTCTTTCTTGTGCGCTGTGCCCAACATCTCAGCCACATGAAATTGCCTGTTTTTCTGCCTTCACCAGGATGCTTTTGGACAAAAAGCCCTTTAAAGGCAGAGACTGATCCTCCTTCATTCGCCAGCAGAGTGTCTGCAATGCACTAAGTGGGCAAGAACATCAGCTTTCACGAATGAGTAAATGAACTTCTTTCCTCTAAGCAGTGATTTGCAGATGAGGAGTAGAGCCTGCACGTGTGTGTGCGTGTGTGGGTTTGGGTTTGGCTAGAACAGTGACAAGTGCCTGCAGGTTGTGGATTACAGACCACCCATCTCACTCCTGTTGAAAACAGTCTCAAAACGTTTTGGCCAAAAGACACATGTATTGGTATCAGTTCCCATCATACTAGACATACTAGAGAAGAAAGTGCTGAAGGGTGAGCATAAATGACGAAAACAAGAGATTCCAACATAGTCTCTCTCTCTCTCTCTCTCTCTCTCTCTCTCTCTCTCTCTCTCTCTCTCCATCTCTTATTTCTGCTCTGGATGAGACAGATGGGCTCTCCCCAGATGTGGAGAGAAACAGCCAACAGAAACACTGAGCTCATGTCTTCCTGACTTCACAGAGAAAAGTCATCTTGTCTTGATCCTAATTTTGTCCTTTAGAAGGGTTCTCTTCTGGCTTGGGTCACTTACCCCCTCACCCCCCGCCACCCACTGCATTTCTTGTGCAGAGCACTTAGTAGGCCGCTCAGTAGGAAAATTCATGTCCTTTAATTCAGCAAAAGTAATATCGTTCGTCTTGAGATTTGGGGTTTTGTTTGTTTGTTTTGTTTTTGTTTTTGTTTTTGAGAGGGAGTCTCTCTCTGTTGCCCATGCTGGAGTGCGATGGCATGATCTCGGCTCACTGCAACTTCCACCTGCCGGGTTCCACACATCCTCCTCCCTCAGCCCCCAAGTAGCTGGTACTACAGGCATGCGCCACCGCACCTGGCTAATTTTTGTATTTTTAGTAGAGACTGCGTTTCTCCATGTTGGCCAGGCTGGTCTCAAACTCCTGACCTCAGCCTCCCAAAGGGCTAGGATTACAGGTGTGAGCCACCCTGCCTGGCCTGTCTTGGTTTTTTGAACTTTAAATAATCTCCCTCTCCTCTTGTTTTCTCTGTTATCTCACTCTGATATAATTATTGATGGATCTTCTAATTTGCTTATCCTGCTTGCTGCTACTCCTGTCTCAGTGTCTTGCTTCGGGGAAGATTTTTTTCAACGTCACCCTTCATATTTAGTTTTACGGTTGTGCCATCTTTGTTTTAACATCCAGGAGGCTCTTTCTTGTTCTCTGAATGTTAACTTTTTTATCACTCTCATTCTTACATGCATCTTGACTCTCACCTTTTCTGAGGACGTTAACTAATAGTAAGTAGTTTGTTTTCGACAATTTCTTCTGTTTCCTTCAAGTTACCCTTGTTTGGACTCTGTGTTTCATCTTAGAGGCTTGGCCTCTGATGCTTAGTGATCCCCGGCTATTCATATTTAGACATAAAACACTAAATGTTTCTTGTAAGTTCTCAGTGCCGGTGGGCTTCAAAATAGGGTCACCGTGAGCGTTAATTTTATGTGTCAACATGACTGGACTACAGGATACACAGACATTTGATCAAACATTGTTCTTAGTGTTTTTGGATGAGTTTAACGTTTAAATCAATAAACCGAGTAAAGCAAATTGCCCCCTTTGGAATGTGATGGGCCTTATCCAATCTCAGGCCTGAATAGAAAAAAAGACCGACCCTCCTGCAAGTAAGAGAGAACATCCCCTGCCTGAGAAGGGGTTCAGAACAGGGATGTTGTTTTAATTTTTTCCTGCCTTGAGACTCAAACTGAAATATTGGCTCTTCTTGGGTCCCCACCCTGCCAGTTTTGGACTGGAACAACACCGTTGGCTCTCCTGGTTCTCAAGCCTTCAGACTCAGACTGGAGTTACATTGTCGGCTCTGCTGCATCTCCAGCTTGCTAAATGAGGATCTCAGGACTTGTCAGCCTCCATAACTTCATGATCCAATTCCTTATAGCAAATATCTTTTTATAGATATGTTTTTTGGTTTTTTTTTTTTTTTTTTGGTTCTGTTTCGCTGGAGAACACAGGCTAATACAGATTTTGGTGCCAAGCGTGCTTCTAAAGGAACAATGTTTTAAGGTGGAGTTTTCTAAATGATTTCTGGGATATTTGCAATTTTCTCTAATTAGATTTAAAGATGCTCATGACTCTATTTCCAGAAGTAAAGAGTGCACTGATAGTCCATGGCATGCTCTGGCAATAGAGATATGCAAACTATCACCATTGGCTACTTCTAGTCAACCACTTATAAGAAGCAAGGCGTATGGTGACTGCATATATGATACTTTAGAACATTTTTGTCAAAATAATGAGTACTGTGAGATTGGCTGATGGCTCTTAATGTGGCTGGACAAACTGGTGGGGTTGGGATAGAATGAGTCCAGGGATTCAAATTTGCAGCTCATGCACCACATAAATGACCTAAGAGCTTCTCTGTATGCTGTGAAAGAGACCCTTATGTCCTATAGCAGAACTGAGATTGCTGAAACTCAAACCCAGAATCTCAACCTGCAACTCACTGGATTACGACACAAATTAACTCCCAGCATCACAAAGTGTCTACTGTTAAAGTGAGGACACTGATGGAGAAGGTGCGAGTCCTACAAGTTGGAATGGGTACATGAGGGAAGACACTGAATGGGGGCATTGAGCCCCTAAATTCTGATGAGTCTTCTTTGAAGTCTTCTTTGAGTGGAAACAGCCTCTCTACCCCCAGCGGAAGCAGAGGCTTCCATACCCCCATCTGAGAGAATTAATCCTGCATGGCCTGAGGAAACTAATGACCTCCCTGAGGCAGTTGTCAGGCAAGACAATGCTGATTCTTTTCAGGACCCGTCCCATCATCCCTCTTTGCTTCTAGACCTATAACTAGACTAAAGTGCCAACAGGCCCCTACAGATGACGCACAAAATGTGATCCAAGAGTTGGTATTCTATACTGCAAAAGAACTACTTTAGTTTTCTAATTTATACAAATAGAAATCTGGGAACATATGTTGGAATGATATTAAGGATGTGGGATAATGGTGGAAGGAGTGTGAAGCTGGATCAGATCAAATTTATTGATACGGACTCACAAAGCAGAGAGTCTGAATTTAGTGTTGTGTCTTGGGAAATTAGAAAGGGCTCTAATAGTTCGTTTGGTTGTGTGGCTGAAATGTGGACCAGAATGTGACCCGTAGTGAGCAAGTGGGAAATGCCAGATCTGCCTTGGTTTTACGAAGAGGAAGGGATTCAAAGGTGTAAGGAGATTGGAATGTTATAGTAGATTTGTCATTTAAGACCTGCTCACCCACCAAAACATATACCTTTCACCACTGTTGTGAGAAATAAATTTGTGAGGGGAGCCCAGCATCCTTGAAGAGCTCTGTGATTGCTCTTCTCTGTGGTCCAGACCTGACGGTGGGAGCCATAGCACTAACTAGAAAACCTAAATGGAATGGGAGTAGTTAGATTCCAGGGTGGCAGCAGCCAAGGGGCAGCACTCAACCACCAGAGGCAAGATGGGAATGGTTACCGTACAGGGTCCAGGCAGCAATCAGAATGGTTTGACTTGCACAGACCTAGGCATTGGCTCAATGAAGATGATGCTTCTGGAATTGAGAAGATAATAGGCCTACTAAATTCTTACTTGACCTTATAAACAGAAAAGTTCTAAGTCAAGTGAACAAAAGCCTAACCTGAATCATAACAAGAGCATGGCCCCTCAAACAATTTACAGTCTTGAGCCAGTTTACAGACCCAGAATCCTTGAATGAAAGGGAGGCCAGGTCCCCTAGAGGAAGAATCCAAGTATACTGAAAAAACAAAAACAAAAACAAAAAAAACCAGTTTTTGTTTGTTTTTGAGACAGGGTCTCGCTCTGTCACCCAGGCTGGAGTGCAATGACATGATCACAGCTCACTGCAGCCTCGACTACCTGGGCTCAAGCGATCCTCCCACCTCAGCCTACTGAGTAGCTGGTACCACAGGCACATGTCATCACACCTGGTTAATTTTTTTATTTCCGTTTTCGTAGAGACAAGTTCTCCCTATGTTGTCCTAGTCTTGAAATTCTGGACTCAAGTGATCCTCCTGCCTCAGCCTCCCAGAGTGCTGGGATTACAGGCATGGGCCATTGCTCCTGGCCTACAAAAAATTATAACATTAATCTTTTTTCCAGTCTTACCCAAAGGGACATACAGCTTTTTGCCAGGGCAATTGTGCACTGAGAAGAAGGAAATAATCAAACATTTTAGGGACCACTGAATACTAATTCCACAATACCCAAAATGTCACTGTGGCCCACCAGTCAAAATAGATCAGGTGAAGGTCAGATAATCAATGTAGTTTTAGCTCAAGTCCATTTCACAGGGAGCCCATTAGGTCTCTGAATCTATCCTGTAATTATTTCTCCAGTTCCAGAATGCATAATTGAAATAGATGTACACATCAGCTGGCAGAATTCCCACATTGGTTCCATCTACCTCTGGAAAGAGTGCTATGATGGTGAGAAAGGCCAAGTTGAGGTCATTAGAACTGCCTCTACCTAGGAAAATAGTAACCAAAAGAAATACTGCATTCCTGGAGGGATTTCTGAGATTAGTACCACTATCAAGGACTTGAAAGGATGCAGAAGTGGTATTCCCGCCACATCCCCATTCAACTCACCTATTTGGGCTGGGCAAAAGAAAGGTGAATCTCAGAGAGTGACAGTGAATTATCATATACTTAACCAAGCAGTGATTCCTATTGCAGCTGCTTTACCCGATGTAGTTTCATTGCTTGAACAAATTAACACATATCTTGGAACCTGGTATGCAGCTATTGATCCAACAAATGCTTTTTTTCTCCATACCTGTTAATAAGGACCACCTGAAGCAGTTTGCTTTCAGTTTGCTGACAAGACCAGAAATGCACCTTCACTGTTCTATCTCAGGAGTATATCAAGACTCTCCACCTCTACGTCATAATTTTGTCTGCAGGGATCATGATCTTCTTTCCCTTCTGCAAGATACCATACTTGCTTTAGTCAGCTCAGGCTGCCATAACAAAATACCGTAGACTGGGTGACTCAAGTAGGGGAAATTTATTTCTCACTCTTCTGGAGTCAGGGTAATACAAGATCAAGATGCCGGCTGATTTGACTCCCATTAGGGTCTCATTATGGCCTCACATGGCCTTTCCTTGGTGCACATTTCCTTGGTGTATTCATGAAGACAGAGAGAGGAGAACTCATCTTCCTCTTCTTATTAGGGTGTTAATCCCATCATAAGGGCCCAACCCTCATGACCTCTCCTAACCCTAATTAACTTCCAAAGGCCCCATCTCCAAATATCATCACATCGGGGTGCTGATTAGGGTGCAATATGTGAATTTGTGGGGTGCGCAAACAGTCAACAACACTGTTTCAGGCGTTGAAGACATTATGCTGATTGGACTACCAGCCAAAAAGTTGCAACTACCCTAGACTTATTAGTAAGACAGCTGTGTGTCAGAGATTGGGAAATAAATGTGACAAAAATTCAGGAGGCTTCTATGTCAGTGAAATTTCTAGGGGTCCAGAGGCGTGGGGGCATGTCTAGATATCCTTTCTAAGGTGAAGGTTAACTTGTCGTACCTGGTAAGTTGTTGTAGGCCCAGCCTACAACCCAAAAAGAGGCACAGTGCCCAATGGGTTTCTTTAAATTTTGAAGGCAACGTATTCCTCACTTGGTTTGTTGCTCCAGCCCATTTACCGAATGACCCAAAAAGCTGATGGTTTTGAGTGGGATCCAGAACAAGGGGAGGTTCTGCAACAGGCTGCTGTACCAGCTGTTCTGCCGCTGGATCAGGCCATGTGACCCAGAAGATGTGATGGTGCCTGGAGTGTCTGCAGCAGATATGGGTGCTGTTTGGAGTCTTTGGCAGGCCTCTGCCAGTGAATCGCAGTGCAGGCCCTTGGGATTTGAAGCAATGCCCTGCCATTCTCTGCCGATAATTACCCTCCTTTTGAAAAACAGCTCTTAGCCTGCTCATGAGCCCTAGTAGACACTGAATTATTAACCATGGGCCACCAAGTTACCATGTGACCTAAGCTACCATCATGAACTGGGTGTTATCTAATACATCAGGCCATAAAGTTGGGTGTGCTGCTGATGTGGTTTCATTGCTTGAATAAATTAACACATATCTTGGAACCTGCTATGCAGCTATCGATCCAACGAATGCTTTTTTCTCCGTACCTGTCAATAAGGACCACCTGAAGTCACGTATATACCGCCATCAAATGGGAGTGGTGTATATGTAACTAAGTCCATGCAAGTCCTGAAGGCACAAGTAAGTTACATGAAAAAGGGGCCCAAATACCTGTGGTCCCGCTTCCTACTATAAGATACTGTCTTTCTCTCTCAGTCTGCACCTATGGCCTCATAAAGTATCCAATGACTAGTTGACAGAGGAAGAGAAGACTTTGACCTACTGTTTCCAAGTGGTTCTCCTGATAGCCAGGCATTGCCTGAAAATGGATAGCTGCAACACTATAGCCCTTCCATGAGACATCCCTGGAAGGACAGTGGTGAAGGAAAGCCCTCCCAGGAAGCATAACTTTGGGCAGTGTACTTGGCTGTGCACTTTGCTTGGAAGGAGAAATAGCCAGACTTGTGATTATATATCTATTCATGGGTTGTGGCCAACAGTTTGGCTGAATGGCCAGGAAATTGGTAGGAATATGATTGGAAAATTTGTGTCAAGGAAATTTGGGGAAGAGATATGTGGACAGATCTCTCTGAACGAGCAAAGAATGTAAGGATATTTATGTCCCCTATGAATGTTCACCAAAAGGTGACCTCAGCAGAGGGTAATAATAAGGTAGATACGATGACCCATTCTGTAGATACCAGTTAGTCACTTTCCCTAGCCCAGTGGGCTCTTGAACAAAGTGTCCATAATGGTAAGGATGGGGGGTAACACATGGGATCCACAACATGAACTTCCACTTACCAAATGCAGCGTGGCTGCAGGCGACTGCTGAGTGCTCCATTTTCTAGCAGCAGAGACTAATACTGAGCCCCCAATACAACCCCAGTCCCCAGGTAATCAGCCAGCAGGTTGGTGGCAGATTGGTTACATTGTACCCCTTCTATCATGGAAGGGGCAGAGTTTTATTCTTTTTTTAAAAAATAGAGATAGGGTCTTCCTCTGTTGCCCAGGCTGATCTTGAACTCCTAGACTCAAGGGATCCTTCCACCTCAGCCTCCAAAAGTGCTGGGATTACAGGCATGAGCCACCTTACCCGGCTGAGGGTTTTATTCTTACTAGACAGAAGCTTACTCTGGATACAGATTTGCCTTCCTGCATGGAAATGCTTCTGCCACGACTTCACTCCATGAACTTATGGAATGACTTATCCACCATCACGGTATTCCACACAGCATTACTTCTCATCAAGGAACTCACTTCTCAGCAAATGAAGTATGCAGTGGACCCAAGCTCATGGAATTCAGCATTCTGAAGCAGCTCCCTTGCCAGAACAGTAGGATGGCCTTTTGAAGACTGAGTTTCTGTGCCAGTTGGTGGTAATACTCTGCAGGCCTGGGGCAAGGTTCTCCAGAAGGCTATATATGTTCTGAATCAGCATCCAATATATGCTGCTATTTCTTCCATAGCCAGGATTCATGGGTCCAGGAATCAAGGGATGGCGATGGGAGTGGCACCACTCACTATTACCCCAAGTAACCTACTAGCAAAGTTTGTGTTTCCTATTCCAGAGACCATACGATCTAAAGGTCTAGAGGTCTTGATTCCAAAGGAGGGAATGCTTCCAGCAGAAGACACAACAATTCCACTGAACTGGAAGTTAAGATGCCCACCCAGCCACTTTGGGCTCCTCATGCCTCTGAATCAACAAGCAAACAGGGAATTACTGTTTTGATTACAGTGAATAATCCTGACAACCACAAGGAAATTGGACTGCTACTCCACAATGGGTGTAAGGAAGAGTATGTCTGGAATATAGTGGATTCCTTAGGGCATCTCTTAGTGTTCAAGGTGATGCCTCTTCATCACATATCCTGTGATTAAGGTCAACAGGAAGATATAACAACCCAATCCAGGCAGTTTTACTAATGGTCCAGACCCTTCAGGAATAAAGGTCCTGGCCACCCACCAGGTAACATACCATGACCAGCTAAGGTGCTTGCTGAAGGTAAAAGGAAATACAAAATGTGAGTACTGAAAGAGGGTTGTTATAAATACCAGCTAGGATCACATGACCACCTACATAAACAAGGACTATAATTGCCATGAGTATTTCCTCCTTATTTTGTTATGAATGTGTGTGTATACAATAAAGCAAATACCTTTGTTTTCTTCCCTCTCTTATTTCCTTGTCATGTAACATAAGACGTATTGACTTTCTGTCATAGTGTTTATGTATTGTTAATTTTACATCATCGTGTTTAAGTTATATGAAGGAGAAGAGTAAACATCACTCGAGGACTTTACCTCCTCTCTGGGAAGGGATTGGTACATACTGAGTTGTACACGTCATAGTTGTATTATGTTAAACAGAATTATGACCTTGTTATTGTCTTCGTTTGGAGGTTAAATATGGCTTAATGAGATGCACTTAGGAATCAAGTTAATAAAGGATGGACTCGTGATGGTTAACTTTATTTGTTGACTTGCCTGGGCCACAGGTGCACAGATATTTGATGAAACGTTATTCTGAGTATTTCTATAAGATAAACACATGCATTAATCTGCTGGGGCCAGGCGCAGTGGCTCATGCCTATAAACCCAGCACTTTGGGAGGTTGAGGTGGGTGGATCACCTGAGGTTTTGAGAGGAGCCTGGCCAACCTGGTAAAACCTCATCTCTACTAAAAATATAAAAATTAGCCAGGTGTGGTGGCACACACCTGTAATTGCAGTTACTCAGGAGGCTGAGGCAGGAGAATCGCTTGAACCCAGGAGGCTGAGGTTGCAGTGAGAGGAGATCACGCCCCTGCACTCCAGCCTGGGCGCCAGAGCGAGACTCCATCTCAAAAAAAAAAAGACTATCTCATGGACGACTTATGGGTGTGAGGTCTCTTTTGGGGGTGATGAAATATTCTAAAATTGATTGTGGTTATGGATGTGCATACTGAAAACCATTGAATTGTGCACTTTAAATAAGTGAATTGTATGATATATAAGTTACATATTGTATGATATATAAGTTACATATTGTATGATATGTTACATATTGTATGATATATGTTACATATTGTATGATATATAAGTTACATATTGTATGATATATGTTACATATTGTATGATATATAAGTTACATATTGTATGATATATGTTACATATTGTATGATATATATGTTACATATTATATGATATATAAGTTACATATTGTATGATATATAAGTTACATATTGTAGGATATATGTTACATATCTATAAACCTGTTATTTTTTTTAAAAGACTTCATGGAGCTGTAGTCTTTGACAGTACCAAGGATGGAAGCTATATATAAGTTCAAATATGGATCATGAATGGGGAGGTAGATGAATGAATCTGTAAGAAAATAACTTCAATATATGTTTTAAAATTCATCATAATTCCCAAGAAAAGAACAATTAAGCATTTCTATAGGTTTTTGTGATGTAATTCAGGACAAATATTTAGGTTTGAAAGTGTGAAGTCATAAAAGATAAATCAATTCAGGTGAGGCAATTTCATGCAATCCATCTTTTTAAAAATATAAAATTTAGAGGGCTTAAGTAAGTTCACTTTAGATGCTTGTCACTTGAACAGCTGTCAAAATAGCATTTTGCGGTGGATATTTTTTGGTAAACTTTATTGAAGGATGTTTTCAGATATTTCTGTGGATGCCAGCTGTTAGGTTTAGGGGAAAAGCATCTTGTAATTTGGGGACATGTCAAAGCCAGAAGCCGCATTCAGTTTATATTTCTGCATCAATTAAATTGCAGCCAGGAAGTAGAAAAGTGTCCAGGAAAATTTCAATCAGGTACCAGAAATCCACAAGGATAGTGTTGTTCAGCAACCACTTTGTGGATACAATGAGGGCAAATGACCCAGTGGACGAACAACATCTGGAGCTACTCAAATGCATTACTCCATATCTGGTCAGTTTTAATGTCATGAGAGTGATGACACCATCATTTTAAAATACATTTCCGCTTAAGTGCCAAACAGAGTTGCAAACAGTATAATTCTGTGTGGCATGGAACATTTGTTCTCCTAACATCCTGGAAAGTAATACTTGTTTTTCAGATTGTGTTTCTATGGCTGGCTGATACTGTGCTCTTACTTTTTAGGCCAAAACCTCATCCCTCAAGAAACAAAAACAAAATCCCCCAAACCCAGCAATTAAGAGACCAGCTGGCCCTGTGTCTAACAGAAAGCGGACTGAGATAGACTCACATGACCTGACTTCCAGTGGGTGGCATATTTGCTGTGTATGTGAGCTTAATCCCATCACAAGAGCTCTGACCTTTAGTTTCCTTATTTATTGAGAGGGTACAAGGGTGCCAGTCTATCCTGACTCATAGGGTCAGGGCAAAGAGCAATAAGATAATGAGTGTGGATGTGATTTATCAATTACAAATTATTAGAAGTGTAAATTAGCATTCCAAGTGTCAGGGATATATAGGAGAAAAAGGAAAAAAAAGAGGAGAAATAATAAGTGGTACCTTCCCAAGGAAAGAAATTCTTACCTCTAATTCTAACAATTTCAAGATAAAAGGGATTCTTAAGTAGTGCATACTAGGAAAACTTTTGATGCATGGTTTCTGTGTTAAATATCTGCTGACATTGCCTCACCCATCCTGTTCCTCTCTCTCTCTCTCTCTTTCTCTCTCTCTCTCTCTCACACACACACACACACAGTTCCCACAATCCATGTTGCTTCATAATCCTCCCCTCAAATACTACTCTGTGAAGATAATTCAATCACAGCCACAATAACTAAGTCCATTTATAGAAAATACAGTAGAAAATAATTCTACTTACCCTGTTCTGAACTGCCTGGCACTGTTCTGTGTGGTACCTTTCCAAAGACCTGCTAAAAAACTGAGGTGATTCCTGTTTGCCAAGAGTTGAGGCATCTCAACAGTGTGAGAAATTACTTTGGTCAATAATTGGCACAGGCAACAGGATATCAACTGAGGAGTTTCCTAGGCCTTGGAGACATGGCTACCCCGTTTCAAATTAGGTGCTAGAGAACTTATCTCAAATCTTGCAGAGACACAGAAAAAAAAATGGATTTATCAATTACTATCATTATCAAGCAAGAATTATATTTAATTCTCATCTGTCTCTAGGTAATGAAACTTTGATGACTTCAACAATGGTGGAATTGTTTAATTGGCCAAACTGGCCCCTGGATAATATCCTTCAGGAAACAGAAGAAAATAATGGCATGGTGAAGGTCTGCGTCTGCTGCTGGAGCCAAGGATGAGTTAGTCACACTACAGATGGGAGGGCTGGCCCCAGAGTACAGCCAGCCAAGGAGAATGCCAGTGACGCTTGGATGCAAAGGACTCATGCTCTCCTGAGAAAACCCAGTAGCCAAAGATATAACTCAGCTATATGGGATGGGAGAAGGAGATCAGAAGATGACAAAATTGGCCAGGCACAGTGGCTCACGCCTGTAATCCTAGCACTTTGGGAGGCCGAGCCAGGCAGATCACTTGAGGTCAGGAGTTCAAGACCAGCCTGGTCAACATAGTGAAACCCCATCTGTATTAAGAATACAAAAATTAGCCAGGTATGGTGATGCGCACCTATAATCACAGCTACTCAGGAGGCTGAGGCAGGAGAATCGCTTGAACCCGGGAGGCCAAGGTTGCGGTGAGCTGAGATGGTGCCACTGCATGCCAGCCAGGGCGAAAGAGAGATTCCATCTCAAAAAAAGAAAAAATTAATGGAATAAAATATTAATATTAGGTACGTGCAAAAGTAATTGCAGTTTCTGCCATTACTTTTAGTGTCAAAATATCCTTATTTCAATAACATACTTATTCAAATATAAGATATCTAAGACATTTTCAATATCTCATTCAAATATGATGTTTTGCCATTACTTTTAATGACAAAAATCGCAATTACTTTTACACCAAACTAATAGCAACTAGAGGTGTCTGAATTCAGACTCTTCCAATCTCACTGACAACTCAAACTCCGTTGCTTTCTCCCTGCTACTTTCCCCCACTATTGCTGCCTTTGATTTGAACAAGATTTCAGCAGGACAAAATGTCACAAACAGGGACAAGGGATCTCCCACATGATGTTATTTTGGGGGGCTCCTTAAACCTCTTAGGGAGACTTTGTGTAGTAGCTGAGAAAGAACTTCATGCTTTCAAATCTGACCTTCCTCATTTCCACTTATTACCTGGTTGATTTTGAGCAAGTCATTTAACCTCCCTAAGCTTTACCTTCGTCAGCAACAAATAGGAGTCTACAAACAACAGTATTCATCTTAGAAATTGTATGTGAACTTTAAATGAAACAATGAATAATGCATAAGGCAAGTACCTCAAACATGTTAAGGATTATTTTCTTTTCTTTTCTTTTGAGATGGAGTTTCACTCTGTTGCCCAGGCTGGAGTGCAGTGGCACAATCTCAGCTCACTGCAACATCTACCTCCCGGATTCAAGCAATTCTCCTGCCTCAGCATCCTGAGTAGCTGGGCTTACAGGCGTGTGCCACCATGCCTGGGTAATTTTGTAGTTTTAGTAGAGACAGTGTGTCATCATGCTGGCCAGGCTAGTCTCGAACTCCTGACCTCAAATGATCCACCCGCCTTGGCCTCCCAAAGTGCTGGGATTACAGGTGTGAGCCACTGCACCCTGTCAAGAATTATTATTATATTGCTCTTGCATTTGCTAACAGGCTTTGTACTGGGGACTTTTTTTTTTTTTTTTTCAGGAAAAAAAAATTTAAATAGGGTGTTGTGAAAGAGTCATGGTTTTCAGAGTTTCAAGAGAAGTGTTTTATTAAAAGAGGGGAAGAAATCAATGTTACCTTTGTCAAGAGAGTTCTGTATCTTAAACAATCAGCTTCTTGTTCATCATCAAGTTCTATAAAAAGTGCACAAAGTCCTAGAGACCTGATAATAATTAAGAATATTCACAGCCTTCTTCCGAAGACTCCTTTTAATCATTGATTTCATATCTGGGTGGTCTTACAACGAGCTGCTTTTGTTGTTTTACATATCTCTTGCATTCTCAATCTGGGATAAATGAGGAAAACTTCTAAATTAAAACATTTGCTCCAACAGTTGTCCTTCTTTCACGTTCTGGTTTTAGTAATGAGGCAGTAATATTCTGGAGAAATCTTTCATAAACTGAGCATTATTTTTAAATCTGCTTATTTACGTTTCTCGTGGAACTTTCTGTGATATGCCCTGTTCGGGAGGAAACATCTGTCTTTGGGGTTTTCATCACCGTGAGGCAGTTTACTACAGGGCATGGCATGTCTGGGTGCTCAGAGATAACTCTCCAACATGGGCAGGCCCAGGAACACGTGTTCACAGTGACAGCCACAGCCATATCCCCGGGTACATGCTCATGTGCTCATTTGCAGAAAACACACAGAGGTGTGGTCCATGTGAAAATGTGTCCAGAGGTTCCAAAGAATGTGTCTATTAGTGACAAGAGGCACACTCGTTGCTAGGACAGAGCCTTCAATACTTAAATGACATTGTAGTGCTGTGTGCTCTTACGAAAAGTGAGCTCAGGTCCTTTGAAGAATATGTACTATGGAAAGTTCCAATGAATTGGAATATTAACTTTCCATTAACATGTCTCATTTTCCTGGAATTCCTGTGTGAGAATTCTCTGTTTCATTTGCATAACCCCAAGCTTCACATATAGAATTAGTAAATCTACTTTTAAAGATCTAGGGTATCGCACAGAGGCCATGGATTTTAGACAAAAGAAAAACTATAAAGACGGCTGTCCCTAAAACCAGGCAAACTTTCGGAAGGTTTGCCACCAAACTTTGGGAAACTCATGCTCACTCACCAAATTTTGCCCAAACTCATGCTCATTAGCTATTTCTTTTTTCTTTTTCTGGGTGACAGTCTTGCTCTGTCACCCAGGCTGGGGTGCAGTGGCGCAATCTCGGCTCACTACAACCTCCACCTCCTAGGTTCAAGTGATTCTCCTGCCTCAGCCTCCCGAGTAGCTGGATTACAGGTGTGCGCCGCCACGCCTGACTAATTTTTTGTATTTTTAGTAGAGACGGTGTTTCGCTATGTTGGCCATGCTGGTCTTGAACTCCTGAGCTTGTTATCCGCCTGCCTCAGCCTCCTGACGTGCTGGGATTACAGGCATGTGCCACCGTGACTGGCCTCATTAGCTATTTCTACATGTATGCATGTTGTTGGTCATTCATTGAATTAGTTGATCAAAAGTTTACTCCCTAATAAACTGGGGTGGTACTTGATAAAGAAGCAAAATGACGCGCTCTACTTTTAAAATGCTGGAGCTGGCCCTTACAGGTTCATGAGAGCCAATTGTATGTATTGCTTCCCAACTCCACATTTGGTGTTGTCATGTTGGTAGCTTAAAATCAGCTACCGTAGAAGTTTACACCATGGGAACAGGCATTTGCTACAAATCAGGGATTAATTTTCCCAGGCAGCTGCATGTGGAGCATTCACAGGCACCCCCTTGATCTAGGACTCCCTCGGAAAACTGTCGTTTGGTGCATGTTTGCCACAGTGTGGCTTTCTGGACAGCCTGGACCCACGCTGGACTTTCCTGCTGCAACAAGTGCTGTGTAAAGATTCAAGAGTTACTTGGGATGTAGAAACCGCCAAGACTTAAGAGTTAAAGTGGCCGGGTGTGGTGGCTGAAGCCTGTAATCCCAGCACTTTGGGAGGCCGAGACGGGCGGATCACGAGGTCAGGAGATCGAGACCATCCTGGCTAACCCGGTGAAACCCCGTCTCTACTTAAAAATACAAAAAAAAAAATTAGCCGGGTGCGGTGGCGGGCACCTGTAGTCCCAGCCACTCAGGAGGCTGAGGCAGGAGAATGGCGTGAACCTGGGAGGCGGAGCTTGCAGTGAGCTGAGATTCGGCCACTGCACTCCAGCCCAGGCGACAGAGCGAGACTCCGTCTCAAAAAAAAAAAAAAAAAAAAAAAGAGTTAAAGTGCTGAGGCTGCCTAATGAAGAAAAACTACCAGGGTGAGGTTTGGGTTATTTCTTTCCTTTATGTATGTGGGTTGTTTTTTTTTTTAACCTAAGGCTTGGCTTTTACACTTTTTCCTATTAGATTTTATTTCTTGAATTCAACTCATTTTCCAGATATTTTCAATTCTTATTTGAATCGTGATTCTGTTAGGCAATCTATGAATCAACCTGAGTGAAAGCACTTGGTAAACCATAAACCCCATTAGCAACATAAACTCGTTGCCGGGTAGGGCAGCTCGTGCCTGCTATCCCAGCAATTTGGGAAGTCAAGGCAGAAGGATTGTTTGAGGCCAGGAGTTCGAGACTAGCCTGGTCAATATAGTGAGACTTTGTCATCTCTACAAAAGTAAAAAAAAAAAAATTTTTTTTAAACTATAAACTCGGTGACCATGGTGGCTCACACCTGTAATCCCAGCACTTTGGGAGGCTGAGGTAAGCGGATCACTTGAGGCCGGGAAATTGAGACTATCCTGGCCAACCTGGCGAAACCTCATCTCTACTAAAAATACAAAAAAAAAAAAAAAAAAAGTTAGCTAGGGAAGGTGGCACATGCCTGTAATCCCAGCTACTCAGGAGGCTGAGGCATGAGAATTGCTGGAACCCTGGAGGCAGAGGTTGCAGTGAGCCAAGATCGTGCCACTGCACTCCAGCCTGGGCGACAGAGCGAGACTCTGTCTCAAAAAAAAAAAAAAGAAAGAAAATATAAAAAGAAGAAAGAAAAAAAAAACAAACTCTCCTGCTAATATTTTAAAACAAATTTGACAAATATGCCATGATTATTCACACCTGTGTTATTGATCATAGTGTTGGAAAGGACAGTCTCTTGGATTGGATTTTTTCCATGCGGACTTGGAGGTAGACGGTTACTTTAAAAGATGATCCAAGGAAGCCAGAGCAATGGCGCAGGTGGAGTGGTGGGGGAAGAAGGGAAAGGTCAGGAAGGGTACCCGGTAGAGCTTATTGTCCTCATCCCTGCGGGTCAATGCTGATGGGGACTCTGAGCCCCTCTGTAGATGGTGCACACCTGCCCCTCTGAAGTGGAGATCCTGCACCGTCCCTCCTGGTGAGTGTTGCCCCTGAGGACAGTAACTCCTTGCATTTCTAGGCGGCGAGGCACCTTCCCGGGCATCATCTGAGAAAGCTGGTGGAGAAAAGCCAGGGACTCCGCCTGCACTTGAGGTGAACCAACATTGACATGCACTGAAATTGTCCACCACAGCCACAGCTGAAGCAGAGGCGGGCTGAGAGGGGGTGGCTCAGGGCATCGTAACATCTGCTATGGACAGAACTGAGGGATGAATTTTAGGAGATGTTCATTAACTCAATAAGGATTTATGTATTAACCAATTAGATGAAACATTTACTAAACGTGTTATATCCAGACGCTATTGTAGGTACTAAGGACACAGCAGTAAAGTCTCTGCCTTCAATGAACTCATATTCTAGTAGAAGACAGATTCTTAAAAATTAATAATAATATAATGTGGGTAGGTGATTTGTGGTAGGAAAAAATATTTAAATAAGAAAGGCAAAGGATTAGGAGGTGATGAATGTGGGGTAGGGACAGAGAAAGAATCTTATTTTAGAAAGAGTAGTCAGTGGGCCGGGCGCGGTGGCTCAAGCCTGTAATCCCAGCACTTTGGGAGGCCGAGACGGGCGGATCACGAGGTCAGGAGATCGAGACCATCCTGGCTAACACCGTGAAACCCCGTCTCTACTAAAAAATACAAAAAACTAGCCGGGCGAGGTGGCGGGCACCTGTAGTCCCAGCTACTCGGGAGGCTGAGGCAGGAGAATGGCGTAAACCTGGGAGGCGGAGCTTGCAGTGAGCTGAGATCCGGCCACTGCACTCCAGCCCGGGCGACAGAGCGAGACTCCGTCTCAAAAAAAAAAAAAAAAAAAGAAAAAGTAGTCAGTGAGGGCTGCTTGGATGAGGGGCCATTTGAGCACAATCTTGCATGAAGTGAGTGAGAGGGTCATGTAGGCAGACAGTGGCGGGGTCAGCAGTACTGCTTTCCAGACCCAGGGAAAATTCTGTACAAAGATCTGAAGTCAGGAACAACCCTGCTGTGTTAAAGGATCAGGGCCAGACACAGTCAAGCACAGAGATCCAGTGGCAAGTGAAAGAGACATGCTCCCTGCCCTGTAGAGCGTAGTCGACTGGGGCAACTGTCATTAACTTCATAAACAATCACACAGATCAAAGCAAATGTATACAGTGTGGTAAAGGCATAATTGAATTTGTGTTTCTTAATGATTACACGTCTACTATGAGGAGAGGGACTGAAGAGGGTCGATGCTTGGTGTCTGTCTACCATTCAACACTGTTCATTGCTTTCTCCTTTACTTCTCACTACCAATAACTGGACATAGCCCTGGATGCTCAGCCTGCTTCATGACAATCTGCTTCCTGGCATGTTTTCAAGAAGCATATTGATTTGTAAAAACTGTAACTACGAAATTTCTATGCGCACCAGAAGACAGAGGTCCTCTTTCCTTGCCTAACGCAGCCATGGCTCGTGGTCCCAAGAAGCATCTGAAGCTGGTAGCAGCTTCAAAGCATTGGATGCTGGATAAATTGACTGGTGTGTTTGCTCCTCGTCCATCCACCGGTCCCCACAAGTTGAGAGAGTGTCTCCCCCTCATCATTTTCCTAAGGAACAGACTTAAGTATGCCCTGACAGGAGATGGAGTAAAGAAGATTTGCATGCAGCGGTTCATTAAGATCGATGGCAAGGTCTGAACTGATGCAACCTACCCTGCTGGATTCGTGGATGTCATCAGCATTGACAAGACAAGAGAGAATTTCCGTCTGATCTATGACACCAAGGGTTGCTTTGCTGTACATCGTATTACACCTGAGGAGGCCAAGTACCAGTTGTGCAAAGTGAGAATGATCTTTGTGGGCACAAAAGGAATTCCTCATCTTGTGACTCATGAGGCTCACACCATCCACTACCCTGACCCCTCATCGAGGTGAATGATACCATTCAGATTGATTTGGAGACTGGCAAGAGTATTGATTTCATCAAGTTCGACACTGGTAACCTGTGTATGGTGACTGGAGGTGCTAACCTGGGAAGAATTGGTGTGATCATCAACAGAGAGAAGCACCCTGGATCTTTTGACGTGGTTCATGTGAAAGATGCCAATGGCAACAGCTTTGCCACTCGACTTTCCAACATTTTTGTTATTGACAAGAGCAACAAACCATGGATTTCTCTTCCCTGAGGAAAGGGTACCCTCCTCACCATTGCTGAAAAGAGAGACAAAGACCGGCGGCCAAACAGTGCAGTGGGTGAAATGGTCCCTGGGTGACATGTTAGATCTTTGTACGTAATTAAAAATAATGTGGCATGATAAAAAAAAAAAAAAAAATGCTGAGCATGGTAGCTCACACCTGTAATCCCAGCACTTTGGGAGGCCAAGGCAGGTGAATCACCTGAGGTTGGGAGTTCGAGACCAGCCTCACCAACATGGAGAAACCCCGTCTCTACTAAAAATACAAAATTAACTGAGCGTGGTTGCACATGCCTGTAATCCCAGCTACTTGGGAGGCTGAGGCAGGAGAATTGTTTGAACCCAAAGGGCAGAGGTTGCAGTGAGCCGAGATGGCTCCATTGCACTCCAGCCTGGGCAACAAGAGCGAAACTTCGTCTAAAACAACAACAACAACAACAAAAAAAACGGGAACTATTTGTACCCTATCCTCTATCCCTGCACAGAAAAGTTGAAGGGAACTTAACCTGAAACTCATATATTAATAGTGCTGATTTCCACTGCCATGCTAAAGAGCAAGTAAAGAGTCAAGAGCCAGTATGGTATAGTGGAAACAGCATAGACTTGGACTGAAATCCAGGTAGGCTCCAGTTCCAGCTCTGATAATGATCAACTACATAGCTTTAAACAGATGAGTTTAGCCCTCTAAGCCTCAGCTTTAAAAGGGGGATAATAATGCCTACTCTGGAGCATTATGAAGATGAAATCAGATCGTGTATATAAAGCATCTGATTCACAACAGAGGCCGAAAATGGATTATTATATTAATCACATCATAGAGAATCCTAACTAATCTAAAACACTGTGATATATGTGGTTTTTGTCTGAACCACAAAAAAATATTAAAATGGCCCATGCAAAATTGAAACAAGTAAACAGGTAAACTGAAAGGAGCTTGTAAATAATCGGACAAACCTGTTTAGTCCAATTATCCCAAGGCACATATTTAGTATCCATGAGAAACTGCTGGGGGTGGAATGAAAGGGGTATGGCAGAAGGTCAGTCAACTGCCTGTGGATGATTTCCTGGAAAAGTGTTTCTTTCCAGATCTCTTGTTTAGAGAGAGGTCAGACTGACCATGAGACACAGATGCTGAAGCCTCAAACATAGGAATAAGGTTCTACAAGGTCCAAACCCCAAAAAGATAATGCATTTTGATGATCCAGCAAGAAATTCTTATTAGTGCAGGAACTCTTGCCCACCATCTGCCAATGAAGGCTATAATGGCATTGTTGACTCCCACACTGCAAGCAGAGCCTTAATCATGTTTTACTAGGCCTTACAGATTACAGGAGCAGGCATGCCCTCTTAGCCCCAGGCCTGGCACCACCCATGCAAGGTAAGTAGTTTACAGGTGTGTCTGGGTCTACTTCAGGTCGGTCAGTTTAAGACAGCTACACAGGACCTTAACCCGGAGAAGGAGGTCAGCCCCAGGCAGAAGCTCCCACACCAAAGAAGAAAAAGCTGGGCACCAGCTTTTTCACTGTCTCCTGGGCACCAAACTAAATTATGTTTAGATAGACTGGAATCAATGACAACAAATCCAATAGAAAAGTAAAAAGTGGAAATAGCATTAAGAGCAAAAGCTTGTTGTTGTCTAATCAGGAAAAGCAGCAAAACGTACATTGCATTCAGATGTGCAGGTCAGTGGTCTATAGACTTTTCAGGCTTTGGGTACTTTCATCCAGCCACTTACCCTCCTCCTCATCACTTACCACAACAGCAGTGTAGGTTACTATGGTGCTGTGTAGCTTGCAAAGCATTCTGGAACACATGGTTTTGTTACAATCCTCATAGCAATCTGATGAACAAGGTTATTATTGTCCTCATTTTAAGGGTGAGGCCATTGAGACTCAGAAGAAAAAAATTAATTGATTTACACCAGGATCCACATGAAATAGATTTGGGAGCAGAGATTTGGACCCTGGGCTCCTGACACCAAGTTTTATTTTTGTGGCTACACATTTCATATTGTTGTGGATCTTTAATTGACAAATGTAGTCCCACATTGGCATTGCAGCTGCCTGATGGGAGTGGGACAAAGTGCATTCTACCTGTGGCTCTGGGCTGAAGCCACATCACCACATAGAGAGTAGGTAGCTCAGAGAATCAGTCCAAATAGACCAAGTGGTCATCAGTCCAGAACTCAAGTTGCCAAATCTAAGGAAATGAGGTCTGAAAGTGGGATCTCAGCCAAAACAATAATGTCTCAAAAGCCAAGGTGATCCTGGGTAACTGTGTTCTCTTACTAGGCAAAAGTATGAGAGAGGCTTTTTTCCTCAGTTTCAGTAAAGTACGAAGTGTGGGTTGAACAGGATTAGTTGAAAATGTCTTCGAATCTATTAATAGAGTTGAAATAGACCAGGCGCGGTGGCTCAAGCCTGTAATCCCAGCACTTTGGGAGGCCGAGACGGGCGGATCCCGAGGTCAGGAGATGGAGAGCATCCTGGCTAACATGGTGAAACCCCGTCTCTACTAAAAAATACAAAAAACTAGCCGAGCGAGGTGGCGGGCACCTGTAGTCCCAGCTACTCGGGAGGCTGAGGCAGGAGAATGGCGTAAACCTGGGAGGCGGAGCTTGCAGTGAGCTGAGATCCGGCCACTGCACTCCAGCCTGGGCGACAGATCGAGACTCCATCTCAAAAAAAAAAAAAAAAAATAGAGTCGAAATAAATCATCTGCAGCTTTGTTTATGCATTTCCTCAAAGTCCTTAAGTGTGGAACCCTGAAAGATTTTGATAGAGGCTTTTGCTTTTGTATTATACTCTCTAAAATTCTCATAACTTGTTTTACTAGTTAACAGAAATGTGTGATGTTACAACTCTTAGAATGTGAGGGACGTGTGGGCATTTCCTTTGATTGCCAGTTTTTCTCCACAAACCGTAGTAAACGTAGGCTCCATGAGGACAGGGATTCTTCTCTGAGTCACTCATCAATCCTCAATGCCTAGCACATAACAGAACTCAATAAATATTTCTATCTGTTGTATGAATAGTGGGGACATTTTACATTGCCTTTTGGCAGAAAGAGGTACTTCTTTTAAATCTTAACTAAAAATAGATTCCCTTATTATAAAATACAGTAATTATCTTGGCAAAACATCATGTATCTTCCCCCTTTCCCTGATGATGAAAGTTGTAATGAAGACATACCTTATTTATTGCTTTTCCAAGAGCATGTAGGCCTCAAGACTACTCCATGGTTATGCATACAACAGATAAAATATGTTACATGTGAAAGGTACGAATTATGTAGGTGGTAGCTTTCAATAAGGGTCAAGGATCCCATATCACAGTCTTACCCAAGGGGTTATGGTTCCACATTCTATGTGACTTTTCTGTAAGGAAAAACCTGTTTATATTATCTGAGCCCAGAACTTAACTCCGTTTTACATATGAACACAAAGCATTTTTGCTTCATGTTAATATATATGAAATTTCCAGGAATGCAAATACCATGTAAATTGAGGAAAGATTGAGACTTGTTTTGTTTGGAAATTTACCAAAAGTAATGGACTATTGAAGAAAATCACCATCAACAAATGCTTATGGTATTGGAGGCACCAATGAAAGAGCAGCTGTCTCAGTTTTTGTAACTATTGCATTTACGATGATAACATATTAACTTTCAAATTTACTTATTTAGACTTCCACTTCCATTCATGAAAGATTAATGGCTACAGGAATTATCCTTCTTCCGTGCACAAATTGAAAATGAGATAAAATATATGAAACAACAGTTTTCAGACATTAAACAACTGGTAATGCTGGACCGTGAACCCTGAAAGAAGAGAACCAATTGAACTGAATGCTATGATTGCCCTAGCTTCCTGCCTGGAGGCAGTTTTCAAGCCACAGCATGCAGCCAACAGTCTCACTGAGTTAAGGAAACAGAGATCAAAGTTAAGGAAGGCAAGGTGACTAGATTTGTGGGACAAAGTACTGGAAAGGAGAAAGCTACACAGAGAGAAAGAGGGAGAAAGCACACTCTCAAGATTTGCAAAGGGTTCTCTCAAATCTTTGACTAAATACTAATAAATATGATATATCATAGGGAAGAAAAATCAGTAGATAGGATAGATAGCAATTTACACACTGTAGAAGAGAAGATCAGGGGCCGGGCGCGGTGGCTCAAGCCTGTAATCCCAGCACTTCGGGAGGCCGAGACGGGCGGATCGTGAGGTCAGGAGATCGAGACCATCTTGGCTAACACGGTGAAACCCCGTCTCTACTAAAAAATACAAAAACTAGCCAGACGAGGTGGCGGGCGCCTGTAGTCCCAGCTACTTGGGAGGCTGAGGCAGGAGAATGGCGTGAACCCGGGAGGCGGAGCTTGCAGCGAGCCGAGATCATGCCACTGCACTCCAGCCTGGGCGACAGAGTGAGACTCCGTCTCAAAAAAAAAAAAAAAAAAAAAAAAGAAGAGAAGATCAGTATTCTTGATGACATAGCAATAGTATCTCAACAAAATAAAGCACAAAGAGAAAAAGACTAGAAAAAATTAACAGAGCATCAGTGATGTATGGAGGAAGAGCAGAAGGTAAGTGGTCTAAACCATGTAAAACTGGAATAGCAAATAGAATGGGTAAGAAGGACAGAAAAAACCTTTAAAGAAATCATGGCTGAAATTGTCAAAATTTGATGAAAGCTCTAAACTCTCAGATTCAGATGCTCAAGCAACTTCAAGAAAAATAAACATAGAGAAATTCAAACTAAGAAAGATCATAAAATCAGTCATAAAGAAAAAAATCTTAAAATTTCCAGGAGAGGGATGATGGGACACGTTACACAAAGAGGAACAAAGATAAAAATGACAGCAGACTTCTCATCAGAAATTTTGCAAGCCAGAAGGCAATGAAGCAACATCTTTAAACTACTACTAAAAAAAAAAAAAAAAAAAAAAAAGCTTTGAATTCTATACCCGGATAAAATAGCTTATGAAAGTGAAAATAAAAGAGTCTTATTTAGATACACAAAAGCTGAAAGAATTCATCACCGGAAGAATGCACTACAAGCTACATGAAAAAATGTCTTTCAGACAGAAGGAAAATAATATAAATGGAAATTTGCATCTACACCAGGGAGTGAAGAGTGTGGAAATGATGAGTGTGTAGGAACATGTAAAATACTTTTTCTTCCAAATTTAATCCCCTTAAAAGATACAGATTATTTAAAGCAGCAATAATAGTATGTATTGTGGAGACATGTATGACAAAACAGCATAATGTATGACAATAACATGTAAGAAACAGCAGCACAAGGACAGAAGGAAGAAAATGAAGACATACTATTGTAAGGTGCTTATACTATATGTATATAATTTGAAGGTAAACTATGAGTTAGATGTGTATTATAAACCTTAGAGCAACAACTAAAAAATAAAATAAAGACACTCCAATTAAAGGATGGAGATTATCAGATAAAAAAGCAAGGCCTAACTACTGTGTTGTCTGTGAGAAAAACATTTTAAATATAAAGAAACAGAAAGATTAAAAATAAAATGATGGAAAAAGACATACAATGAATACACAAAACAAAACAAAGTTGAAGGAGCTATATTAATATCATATAAAGTAAATTTCAGAACAAGAAATATTCCTAAAAGTAAAAATCAGGCATTTCTTTTTTTTTTTTTTTTTTGAGGCAGAGTCTTACTCTGTCGCCCTGGCTGGAGTGTAGTGGCACGATCTTGGCTCACTGCAAGCTCCGCCTCCAGGGTTCAAGCTATTCTCCTGCCTCAGCCTCCCGAGTAGCTGGGATTACAGGTACATGGCACCACGCCCAGCTAATTTTTGTATTTTTTTAGTAGAGATGGAGTTTCTCCTTGTTGGTCAGGCTGGTCTCCAACTCCCCCCCAACCTCAGGTGATCCACCCGCCTCAGCCTCCCAAAGTGCTGGGATTACAGGCCTGATCCACTGCGCCCATCCAAAATCAGGAATTTCTTAATGGTAAAGATGTCAATTCATCAAGAAGACATAACAATCTTAGATGTTTATGCACCTACTAAAAGACATAATAATCTTAAATGTTTATGTACCAGGGACATAAAAGCTTGATAGAACCAAAAGGAGAAGTAAAATATTTTGCAATTTCAACACTCCTCTATCAGTAATTGATACAAATAGAAAGTCAATAAGAAAATAGATTTGAACAACACTATAAGAAAAGTTGACCATCATTTATGGAACACTCCACCCAACTATAGAACATTCATGAAGATAAATTATATTCTGGGTCATAAGAGAAATATACTTATTTAACCCTTATTTTTAAATTTCAAATATAAGGACAGAGTGTAGGAAATATTTAGTAGAATATTGCTCTTACTTATTACAAATCTGAAATTATTCATTGTAACAAGGAGCAGGCATCTAACTATTAATACTTGATAACATTTTCTTATATAGCAACAGAGAATTTCTACACTGAAATACCTTTTATTTTTCTTTCATATTATGTATGACATCATATTTAATTGTATAACAATTTGTGTTTAAGTTACCTTATCAATAGTTTTCATGGCAGAGAAAAGATTATTATAAGCTAGTTATAAAAAGGGGCTTTGGATCTGATGGAGTATGAAATCACTTGTCTGGAACACAAAGGAATGTTTTGATCTTCCTGTTATCTTTACCAATACTCTGATGGAAAACTACAAGTGAAGTAGTATTTTTCACATATCTACATACTACAAATTCCTCCACTTGTCCAAATGATATGCTAAGGTAGGCCTCTATAAATTTGAACTTTGTATGCAGAGATCTCACGGTTGCAAAGGAATTACTAGTATTACAAGTAAAATTGAGTACAGTAGTGGCATGACCATCCTAGATATAGAAAGTATGTTCTTATTAGTACAGCTGACAGTTGCAGTTAATTTTTCTAGGAGCCCCATCATATGGTCCGTATCATATTTATAGTTCATACGTTTTCTTTATGTAAAACGGGTGAATAGACAAGATTCTTTTAACCCAAATGAAAACCCCGCATTTATCTATTCTTGTTAGGTTTTATCGTGGTGATTTGTGAATCGTAGTTCTTCCACTGAGATAATTTTGAATATCAATTCTGATGAACTTTATGTAGTTGCCTCCTATCCTCTGTTTAGGGTCAGGGATAAATTTGATTAGCATGCCTTTAGCAGGGTGTGAAATATCTTCGATATTTCAAAAAAAAGTCTTTGATACATTTATGCCTTTTAGTCAATCATTATTGTTTTGTGGAAAAAAAAAAAAACCCTCTAATATATTTAGCACTATAGATTCCAAAGCTGGGAGTTTCCAGGAGCAGCACACTAAAAGTCCCTTAGTGACCTTTGTCTCTCAGCTCCACACCCAGCTCTCTGTACCACGGAAACTGGAATTCTGCAAACTACATTCTCCAAACTCTCTTGTCATTGTGGTCAGTGAAGATATTTTATATAACTGTCTTATTAAATCTATTGAGACTTAATTTGTGGCCTAACGTATGGTCTATCCTGGAAAATGTCCTATGTGCACTTGAGAAGAATACGTATACTATTGTTGGGTATACAATGTTCTGTATGTCTGTTAGATCTAGTCAATTTATTGTGTTGTTTAAGTGCTTGGTTTCCGTATTTAGCTTCTGTCTTGGTCTGTCCATTTTTGAGAGTGGGGTATTAATGTCTCCAACTGGTATCATACAACTATTTCTCTGTTTCTGTGAAGTTTTGCTTCATATACGATGGTCGGTCATTAGGTGTGTAAATATTAATATTTATAATTATTATGTCTTCTTACTGAAGTGAACCTTTTATTAATAAATAATGTCCTTGTTTCTTGCAAACATTTTTGATTTAAAGTTTATTTTGTCTGACATTAGTACAGCTACTCCTGCTCCTTTTTGGACACTGTTTGCATGGAATATCTTTTTCACCCTTCCACTTTCAATCTATTTGTGTCTTTAGATGTAAAGTAAGTGTCTTATAGACAGTACACAGTTGAATTTTGTTTTTTAATACATTCTGCTGATCTTTGACTTTTGATTGGAGAATTGAACTCATTTACATTTAAAGTAATGACTGATAAGGAGCAACTTACTTACTTCTGTCATTTTGCTATTTGTTTTCTATATGTCTTACACTTTTTTGTGGTCCCTCACTTCCTGAATTGCTGTCTTCTTTTGTGTTTAGTTGATCTTTTACAGTGAATTATTTAAATTCCCTTCTCATTTCATCTTATATGTATTCTATAGCTATTTTCTTTGTGGTTAACATGGGGATTATATTTAACATCCTAAAGTTGTAACACTCTAACTTGAATTTATACCTTAAATTCAATAACATACTTAACATGCTTAAGTTCAATAACATACAAAAACTTTCCTCCTTTAACAGCTCCATTCCCACCTCTTTTGTGTTTTGGTGTCACAAAATTACATCTTTGTATAATTTTGTGTGACACATATTGTGTGTCCAAAACATAAACTAATAATTCTTCAGAATGCATTAACCTCCTAAATCATATGAAAAACAAAATGTGAATTTACAAATCAGTTTACAATAATAATAGCTTTTAGACTAATAATTGTTCCTTTTAATGTTTTAGTCTCTTAAATCATGTAGAAAACAAGAAATGCAGTTACAAATCATTATTACAATAATGCTAGCTTTTGTAATTGCCAATATATTTACCTGTATTTATAGCTTTATTTCTTCACATAGCTTCACGTGATTATCTGGTGTCTTTCCATTTCAACCTCCAGGACTCCCTTGATCTTGGAGGGCAAATCTAGTGATAACAAACTTCCTCCGCATTTATCTGGGAATGTCTTAATTTCTTTCTCACTTTTGGAAGACAGTTTTGCCAGATGTAGGATTCTTGATTGACAATTCGTTTGGGTTTTTTTCTAGCACCTTGAATATATTGGCCCACTGTCATCTGCCTCTAAAGTTCCCAATGATTATCTGTGGATAATCTTATCATGGATCCTTTGTATATGATGAGTTGCTTCTCTCTTACTGCTTTCTCTCTTTGTGTTTGGCTTTTGAAAGTTTGATTATAATGTTCCTCACTGTGGGTCTCTGAGTTTAACTTACTTAGAGTTCTTTGAGCTTCTTGAAAGTTTACATTTATGTCTTTCATCAAATTTGGGATGTTTCTAGCCATTATCTCTACAGACATTCTCTCTGTCCCTTTCTGGCTCTCTTTTCTTCTGAGACTTCCACAATGTGTATATTGGTCCATTAGATGGTATCCCACAGATCCTTTAGGCTCTGTGCAATTTTCTTCACTTTTTTTTTTTTTTCGCTGTTCCTCAGACTTGATTTCTATTATCCTATCTTCAAGTTTGCTGGTTCTTTCTTCTGCCTGCTCAAATCTACATTTGAATTCCTCTACTGAGTTTTTCATTTTGGTTATTGTATTTTCTGCTCCAGAATTTCTTTTTGGTTTCTCTTTGTGTTTTCTATTTGTTGGGGTTGCCATTTTGTTCATACATCTTATTCTTGGCATTCTCTACATCTTGTAGTTTGTTGAACATCTTTAAGATGGTTATTTTAAAGTCTTTGTCAAGTTGCTATGCCATCAGGTCTTTTTCAGAGACAGTTTCTGTTAATTCTTTTTTCCTTTGAATAAGCCATATTTTCCTGCTTCTTTGTATGCTTTGCAATTTTTTGTTGAAAACCAGGCATCTGAATCTAATAATATGCTAACTCTGGAACTCGGGTTCTCCCCCTTTCCCAGGATTTTCTGTTTTTTGTGTTTATATTTTATTGTTTGTGTTTCTGATGTTTTAGGCTGTCACTGTGCCAAAGATTAGTGTCAGTTGTAAACTTTAGGTCTTTGCAGGCCTTTTCTGAACCTGGGTCTTTTCCTGGTTATGTGCAGTCACTTTCTAATGCTCCCCATATATGCAGTTGTTTTCAAATGTTATAGTCTTCAACGTCTGGCACCCAAAAGGGAGAAAAAAGGAAAATGAAGGGAGACAGAAAAGGGCACCAGCCTTTTAAATCTCCTGGAAATCACTTCTGCTAGAGGGGAAGGGCTTGCAAAAATGGGGTGGAGGTGCAAACACAATGGCCATTAGCCTCTTTGTCCGTATGTCTGTGATCAGAAGAAGCAATCAGTGATCCAAACACAGATCCCTGATGTTTGGAGGACAGGATCCTTTTTGCCCACCCCAGTGCCTACAAGCTGCCTACAAGTCACTCCAGGAACTCCAGGAACTCATGAACAGGTGCCTGTCATGTAGCTGGGGTGGAGGATGAGTACTGCTGCTACCTGCTAAGAGCTAAAACTGACCAACATTAAATGCAATTTACTGCCTAAGCCTACCCCTGGAATTTGCAACCTTCTATAGATTCCTGAGTTCCAAAATGTTACATCAGACAGATTCTGCCATTACAATGCTTGCTTAGATGGGGAGAGAAATTCCTGGTGCCTTCTCCTCTGCCATCTTCCTAGAATCCCTAGACATACAAAATTGCTACATACAAAATTAAAATATTAAGAAACAATTAAAAGTATAATGGCCACAGGATAAAAGAAGTAGTATTTTAACTATAGGATTTTCTAGGATGAGGAAGGTTTTCCATTTGACTATAAATCCCTTAAGGGCAGGAACTCCATTCATCCAATAAGTGTTAGTTGAACATTATTTCATGCTAGACTCATTCAGGTGTTTTATATTACTTCAACTCAAAGTTGAATAATTTAATTCTAGGACAAAGCAGGAGTCTGAACTTTTATCTAGACTAGTGGTTTACAAACCTCTTTTTGGCCTTCTAGCTCTTTCGTCAAATGAAAGTTCATATAGAAGTCCAATAAATCCAGTAGTCATGAGTAAAGCTTCTCCATTTGAGCAGGTACCTCAGAAAGTCCAGAGCCCAAGCAACTACTGCCCCACTGCCCCCACCCGACCCAGTGGTCCCCAGGGAGTGTTCAACAGACACACCAAGGCCTTATGGAGCATTATTTGAGAACTCCTGATCTACTGAACCCATCATTTTATAACATAGATAGGAAACTGAGACATAGATACAGAGAGCTGCCCAAGGCCACACAGCTGATGGTGGTGAGTCCACTTACAACAGAGACTGTGATGATCGAGGTTCATGGGGTCACAGAGTTTTACAGGTCCCAAGTCTGAAGGAATTCAAATTCAAACCTGGCCAGAAGGATTCAAGTTATATAAAAGGGGATACAAATTTTTTAATTGAAAACACAAGATAATGAGGTTATATGTCATGTCTGGATACTTGTATTCATGTGTATATTTTGTCATATTCATATTTGGGAGAAGAGCTAATAATTTTTGTGCAAAGATGATTTTAGGAACTAAGTCAGAAAAACCAATATAGTTTTCATCCTGATGCATGACTTACGTACAATTAAAAACACCATTTCTGGTTGGTTTTAGGAAAAACGTACCAGATTTGTAGATTAGAAAATTGGTTGAACATGTTTACTGTTTGGAAGTGGATGGAGTGGTATCAAAATGCAAGAGCATTTTTAAATTTTTTATTATGTAATATTATTAGAGATTTACTTTTAAATTATTTCCATGTGCTGAAACTTGTTCCACTATAGTAAAGCTTTAGTAAAATTACATAAGCACATGAACTAGAAATGCAATTATGTGTAATTAATGTTACCAATGTAATTGAAGCACATGACCTTACTATATAATTTATAAATCTGTACACAATTAATTTTGTGTGATCTTTTTGATCTCTTTTTACAATGCATTACTTCTCTAAGTTCTGTGAATTCCAAAAATCTATTACTAAGAGCATTTTTAGATTAGCACACATCTATGACACCCTTAATAAAATATTCATCCCCTTGTCATTCTGGCTCTTGATTTGACAGATTAGGCAATAGCTCTAGTTGAGAGAGCCAAATTGGTTCTCCACTTAAAAGACAGAAATTATGCTCTTCTTCATAATTATCTACACTCTCATTGTTATCCTCATCTACCACCACAGTTACCATGCAAAGCATTGATTAAATATTTCTTTGTACATTTCACAAAGGTTTTACAAGTGCATATTTACTGCCTTCCAGAAAATAATAATTTAAAAGGAATATATGTTAATTATCTGTTTGAAACTGTCGATGTGAGCTAAATCTTTAGTACCTCTAATTTATACCCAGGTACTTGAAATTTTAAATAGCAGTTCCAAAAAAATCAAAAGCTTTTTGACCAAATGTATTATTATGGGGAAGGGAATTCCTACAGAAACAAGTAATTGCTAGAACTTTTATTTCATTAACTTAGGAAACTCCTCTTCAATGATTGTTGATCTCAATATGGTTATTGTCTCATGAGGCCTTCATGAATTGGCTGGGGAGAGTCTCTGGCATTTGTTTGGAGCTTTTAAGGTGTTAGCACTTCCAGCCTGTCTCTTTTCTCCATTTATCCTTCTATTAAGAGCCTCTAGTTAGCAACTGCTCTCTCTTCAGTGGCTGTAGGGTTTTATGCAGCTAATTTTTATCCCTTGAGTATAGTCATTAGACCCTTGATTACCAAGAGCAGAGATTTGCTCAGGCCACCTTAATAAAAATGGGAATATATTATAAATATAGGTGAGTACCAGAGCTTAAATGCTATGAGACTATTAAGTAATTCTTGAGGCAACTCTCCTCTCCACCTCTCTTACGGCCCATGTGGTCTCTCTTTCCAAGTACCACTGCTTTGCTCTCTCTGTCTGCCCCATCTTTCTGGGAAGCTACTCTGTATTCCCCAGGAATTTTGGGACTTACACCCCAAGAGACAGTTTTGGGGCCGGGTGCCGTGGCTCATGCCTGTAATCCCAGCACTTTGGGAAGCCGAGGAGGGTGGATGAAGAGGTCAGGAGTTCAAGACCAGCCTGGTCAAGATGGTGAAACCCCGTCTCTACTAAAAATACAAAAATTAACTGGGTGCAGTGGCAGGCGCCTGTAATCCCAGCTCCTTGGAGGCTGAGGCAGGAGAATCGCTTGAACCTGAGAGGCAGAGGTTGCAGTGAGCCGAGGTCGTGCCACTGCACTCCAGCCTGGACGATAGAGTGAGACTCTGTCTCAAAAAAAAAAGAAAAGAAAAGAAAAGAAGAAGAAGAAGAAATAGTTTTGAAGGAAATTAATGAGGTTGGCTTAGCTAATTACTAACCTCCTATAGGGCAAAACCTTCACATCTGGCCTTGGGTTTCATGCTCTAAGTTGGCCCCATCAGAAGCCATGCCTGCACAGCTAAGTCAGATACTGCCTCACTAAGCAGGAGGCTATGGCCAGTGTGTTTTCTTTTTTTTTGTTTTGTTTTTTTTTTTTTTTTTTTTTTTGTTTTTTGAGATGGAGTCTCGCTCTGTCGCCCAGGCTGGAGTGCAGTGGCCGGATCTCAGCTCACTGCAAGCTCTGCCTCCTGGGTTTGCGCCATTCTCCTGCCTCAACCTCCTGAGTAGCTGGGACTACAGGTGCCCGCCACCTCGCCTGGCTATTTTTTTGTATTTTTTAGTAGAGACGGGGTTTCACTGTGTTAGCCAGGATAGTCTCGATCTCCTGACCTCGTGATCCGCCCATCTCGGCCTCCCAAAGTGCTGGGATTACAGGCTTGAGCCACCGCGCCCGGCCAGCCAGTGTGTTTTCTACTGTTTAAAAAAAAATGACAGGAGGCACTGTAATTGACATGTCCAATATATATATAATCAGAAGTCACACATGCCTCAGCCTTGGATAGCTACGAAAGGATTTTATCCAATGATACCTCCTTATTGTACATTGAATTAGTAATTCCCAAGTTTTGGGCTTCTACAGAAGAAAACTTTAACAAAACTCAACCCTATTGTACTTTGAACGATATATTCACAACCATCTTCCTTTGTTCGAGTATTCAGTTATGTTTTGAATAATTAAGCAGGAAATCTAGCCTGAATATTCTAGCCATGTCAAATTCCACTGGTTTATCTGTACAGCTAAAAATAATTACACTCATGTGCTGTTAATGAACAGATCAGACTGCTTCACATTCTTGCCTGCATTCAGAAAATCAAAAGGTAGGTTACCCTGCTTTTTGCTAAATTTCTAGTGATATTAATTTGGGGAACAGAGTCTATAAACTTTAAGTTCTAATGCCCAGCTTTTGGAATTATGATTTTTTTAAGTTTACCATTTGAACATATAATAATCACCAATATTTCAGAAGATTGAAAAATGAAATATATTTGAACTTTGCTAACCACTTTCTCCCTCAGTATTTACAGACCTCCACTAATTGAGATGACGCACTTCTTCAAAAATAAAGATGCTGTTCAAATACTTTCAGTGTTTGCTTAATTAAAAAGGACATTGGAAAAAATGTCCTTGTATGCCCACTAATAGCAGTTTGGAAGCGACACTTCCTATTCATTATATGATCACCATTTTCCTTCAAAATAATCATTCAAATACATGGATTTCTCAGTTCCAAGAAAACTAAAGCTGACATGTAATAAACTGAGAGTTAAATACACATCCATTATTGTGGGGCCAACAAAGCCTGTGTTACTCAGTCTGATAACACAGTTGTACATAAATTCCATGCATCTGCTTCTATCTAATATGTGCACATATTTACTCTGAGGAAACGGGAAAGCAAAACTGGGCTCAAGAGTAGTAATGTAAACAGTATCGCACCTACGCTCAGCAGGAATCGTTTGCACACCTGTCTTTCTTGGAAATGTGTCAACCAGTTGTTTTCTCAGGTTCATGTACAATTTCATCGGGCCCTGGAAACACCTCCTCCACATTCACAGTGCCAACCATGAGAGTCCAGTTTGTTTCTGAGTGAGGAGATGGGAAAGGGCTGGTGTGGAAACCAAGTCTGTGACTGTTTCAGATGCACCAATGGTCTCCCAAAGGTTGATTTTTACCACCTTTGAAATAGTACTCTCTGAAGGCCCTTCCCTCATCTTTACAGATTGGCATTTTGATTTTTAAAAATGAAGAGGAAAAAAAAAAGGAAATAGAGAAATGGGACCACGTACAGAAAAACTAGGATAAAGCTTCATTTATTCAGCACCCACTGTATGTCAGGCCTGTGTCAGTCTTTAAAGATAGAGCAGTAAACAACTTTCTACTTCGACTTCTAAGCAATAAATTGGCTTAAGTTTACTGCAGACTTGGAGCAAAGTCTCTAAAGAGTGTGGTAATAAAATGAAGAATCTGGAACATTAGAGAAGGAATGCTTTTGTTTAGTGGGTGACTCTTCAAATAACATAATTTTCTAAATTTTTAAATGTCATACAGTTATGATTTTGTAATCTAACATAAACATAAAGTTTAGGCTGGGCATGGTTGCTCACACCTGTAATCTCAGCACTTTGGGAGGTCGAGGTAGGAAGATCACTTGAGCTCAGGAGTTCGAGACCAGCCTGGCCAAGATGGTGAAACCACGTCTCTACAAATAATACAAAAATTAGCCAAGCGTGGTGGCTCACGCCTGTAGTTCCAGCTACTTGGGAGGCTGAGGTGGGAGGATCGCTTGAGCCAGAGAGACAGAAGTTGCAGTGAGCCGTGATAGGGATAAATCTTTTTAATTTAAAAAAAAAAAAAAACATAAAGTTTGATGAAATTCATACATTAAGAAATTTAATTTGCTAGGCCAGGCACTGTGGCTCACGCCGGTAATCCCAGCACTTTGGGAGGTTGAGGCAGGGAGATCGCCTGAGCTTACCAGTTCAAGATCAGCCTGGGCAACATGGCAAAACCCCATCTATACTAAAAATACAAAACCTAGCGAGGCGTGTTGGCACGTGCCTGTAGTCCCAGCTATTCGGGAGGCTGAGGTGGGAGGATGGCTTGAGACTGGGAGGTGGAGCTTGCAGTGATCCAAGATTATAGCACTGCACTCCATCCAGGGTGATAGAGCCAGATGTGGTCTAAAAAAAAATTAATTTGCTTTTAGCCCAATGGTGACAAATATTGATTTATCCACTCATGAATGTATATGTAGTTATAAAATAATACAGCACAAAGTTCTAGCTACATAGATATTAAGGAGGCAAAGAGAAGGAATCCTAACCCAGCCCGGGGAGGAGTAAGAGAGGGAGTTTGGGAGGGCTTCCTGGAAGCAGTGACCACTGAGAGTTCAAACCAGAGAAGGAGTGAGGTCAAAGGAAGAACATTCTCTACAGAGAACAGAGCAATAAAAAGGAACTGGAGAACTAAAATAACTCTTCTTAATGTCTTTACTGTCTTCTATGTGGGTCGTTGGGGGAAAAGCACTAGAAGAGGTTGAATATATCTAGAACATACACTATGACTGAAGTGAGGTTGAGAGACGAGGCTAGAGAGATAAGCAGGAAGAAAATCAGAGAGAGCCTTGAGCACCACCGCATTAGGAAAAGGCTGCCGTATTAGGAAAGGCTGTTCAATATGATGTAATAAAACCTAATTATTGTAGGTTCATGAGCGCTTATCCAAGAAAGGTCCTGTCGCTTTCATACCCTGGCAGGATATTAAAGATATTTCCATATTGAAAACCTTTCCCTAATTCGCATTTCTGTGACACTGTCCTCTACTCTTTCATTTTCCCATTCTAGCTCTTAGGCCTGGTGGCAATTCTGTAAGAGTGCCAAAAAGGAAGTACAAGCTATAAAAAATAACTATACCATTTTTAAAACGAAACAAAACAAGTCACCAGAAAAAGTCTGCTTCAATTTTGCTTTCTGGGCTGCAAAGATCATGACCATTAGGAAGCTGAATTGAAGAAAAGCCCTACTTATTTTGCCCAATGTTTTCCTCAAACAGAAGAGTCTGAATGTGTTGCTGTGTCCAGAGATTTGCTGGTATGTGGTTCAGATGCTTCTCCAGTCGAAGCTTTATGTGAAAATTTAAGAGGTGTAGGGCTCACCAAAGCCCCATAGGGAGCTATCAATCTGTGTCACGGGGTGGATTCTAAATCCTTGTGAGTAACCCCCGCCTGCCTTCTCTCCCCCAGCTCTCTCCCCAGCACCATGTAAGGTAAGTTCAGCCAGCAAACTCAGATCTGGCTCTCTTGAGAACGTTGCTTCTGCCTCTAACACACACGCAGATGGTGAACTGGGCACATTGCTTTCTACGTTTATGAAGGTCACAGACTCTTATTGCTAGAGTGACCAGATCTCCTAGGGGACCAGGCACAGTCCCAGGTGGTGTCTGTGCTGTCAATATAAATCCCAATTTCTAACCACCTTCAGCAGGAGTTCTACCTCTGCTTGCAAGCCTCTCTCCCATTTATTCCACAGAGCAGCTTATACAATGGAACTCCCGTGAATTCCAGTAAAACATAAGAATTTGAGAAACACTCTAGAGATTATGGTTGAGAGTTTGGCCTAAATTTTATGTGTTCCAGGAACCTTCAGATGAATTATATAATTACATTTAATAAATCCTTGTTGCACTCCTCCAAAAAATAAATGGGTAATTTTTTAAAGCATAAGGAAGGCCCATCTCCCATCCCAAGCAAAGGTAATCAAGGAACTCAGAAAACCTAGGGCAAAGCGTTGAGTGAAAGCAGACCTGGGAAGAAGTCATGTGAAGCACCATTCATGAGAAAATGGTGTTTGGGGCCTGGCGCGGGGTCTCACACCTGTAATCCCAACACTTTGGGAGGCCGAGGTGGGGGTGGGGGGATCACCTGAGGTCAGGAGTTCAAGACCTGCCTGGACAACATAGTGAAACCCTGTCTGTACTAAAAATACAAAAATTAGCCGGGTGCGATGGCGTGTTCCTGTAATCCCAGCTACTCAGGAGTCTGTACAAAATTAGCCGTGTCTGTACAAAAATTAGCTGGGTGCGATGGCGTGTTCCTGTAATCCCAGCTACTCAGGAGGCTGAGGCAAGATAGTCGCTGGAACCCGGGAGGCAGAGGCTGAGTGATAGGTCGGATTTGCATTTGAAACCAGTTCCAGCGGTTCACAGTGGCTCCTATAATCCCAGTACTTTGGGAGGCTGAGGCAGGCGGATGGATCACCTGATGTCAGGAGTTCAAAACCAGCCAGGCCAACAGGGTGAAACCCCATCTCTACTAAAAATACAAAAAATGAGCTGGGCTTGGTGGCACGTGCCTGTAGTCCCAGCTACTTGGGAGGCTGAGGCAGGAGAATCGCTTCAACCCGGGAGGCAGAGGTTGCAGTGAGTAGAGATCGTGCCACTGCACTCCAGCCTGAATGACAGAGCAAGGCTCCGTATCAAACAAAAAAAAAAGTCGTTTGGCCATGCTATCAGTCATCTGATCTGGCTCCTACCTATAAGCTGAGTGGACAGCATGTTACTAATAATGATTTCCCCATCGTCTCTGGCCTTTGAACAGCATATTCAGCAGTTTCTGGTCCTTTGGCCCTTTCTCCTTCCCTGAGTCTTTTACAGAAGACTCTGAACTGATGTTTCACTGGTTTTATTTTGTATATATGTACGTATGTATTGGAGATGGGGGTCTCACTCTGTCACCTAGGCTGGAATGCAGTGGCATGATCATAGCTCACTGCAGCCTTCAACTCCTGGGTTCAAGCGATCCCCCTCAGCCTCTGGAGTAACTGGGACTGCAGGCATGCACCACCACACCTGGATAATTCTTTTTTTTTTTGCAAGATGGGATCTCGCTGTGTTGCCCAGACTGGTCTCCAACACCTGACCTCAAGCAGTCCTCCCACCTTGGCCTCCCAAAGTGCTAGGATTACAGGCATGAGCCACCACACCCCGAGCCTGGTTTTATTTTTTAAGAACAAACTTACTGAGGTATAATGGACATAGAACAAATAGCACATATTTTTAAAATTACAGTTTAATTGGTTTTGAGGCATGTTTATTTCTATGAAGTCTCACCACAATCAAGATAATGAACATATCCATCACCCCTAAAGTCTTTTCCTGCCCGCTGGTAACTCCTCCCTTTCCCTACTCATGCTCCCCAGCTCCCATACCCAGCCATCTTTCTTTTGGCTTGAAACAAAACAAAACAAACAAGAAACTTTTTTTAAAGTTCTTCTTTTCAAATTCTTTTTTAATTGCCTAATTGAAACCTTCTGAAGCTGTAAGGTTTCTTGCTAATCCATATGAAACACAACCAGCAATCTGCTTAGTTGTCTGGCACACTTTTCACATTAAAAAAAAATAATAAATAAAATACAAGAAAATTCCAAGGGAGCAAAGAGTGCATTTGGCTTATTTAACAAGCATAAGGAAAAGAAGTATTTGCTTTAGCTTAAAGCCATCGAGAGCATTCTTTCCTATGGAAAAGAGAATGCCAGGAACAGCTAGACATTAAAATGGTCCAAGTTTTTATTAAAAAGTGAGAGATGGCATTGCTAAAGGAAATGCCTTCTTAGATAACAGAAATAAATCCTGTTTCACCTGAGTGGAATGCCTTCTGTTTCCACAAAGCTATCAATTATAAAGCAGCTTCTCCAGCAGTACTTTAACTAACTGGAAACTTCAGCTTTGAAAACAATGCTCAAAGTGTATTCTTGGTTTGGATTGCATCTGCTCTAGGGCAGGGAGTAGGGAGGGAATCCATTTTTGTAAGTGACGGGAAACGTTTGGAAAAGCACGTTTCTGAGTGTCCAGAGATGGTTCCATGAGCTAACTGCGTGGGTCCACATACGAGTCATTTCATTTCAGCTTCTTCTTGGTATAATGAGAAGACTGAAGTAGAAGAATCCTCGCAGTCCTTCAAGCTCTACATTTCATAGGCTGGGACCTTGTCAAGGATATCTTCGTCCAACAAAGGGGCTCCACTGGTTAAGATTTACCCAGGAGTGCAAAGAAGAAAAGCATTCGCCCTAAGAAAGCTTCCCTTCCCATAGCCTTTCCCTGTGGAAGGCTGTGTATTACAATAGCTATTGTTGTAGAGCTATTATACAATTCCAGATGATGTAAACAGAAAACAAATCTATTGAAATTTTAACATATTGCCAGAAAGTATGGAGAACAAATGCCACAGAACTGCTCTTGTGAGAAAATACTGCTGGTCCTGGATGCCACAATTTAGCCTGGAGTAACTTGTGATGCATCTTTTGTAGCAAACACTAGCATGCCCGAGAGAATCTTCCTGGTCTCTGTTTTTACGTGTCAGCAGCTCCGAGTTCAGGGCCCTAGTCGAACACTTTCCAGCCTTTTTGATGCCATGGCACCATAGAGAGTTATATTTTGACATGTCCAGGAGCACTGGCCACCCCAAGCCCTAACCAGGCCTCTCCAATGGCTGCAGAATTCCATATCTCAATATTCCTCTCACCCATTCATGGCCACAGCACACTGGTTAAGAAGCTCTGCCCTGAACAGTTGCGTTACTTGGTGCCCTGTTTGCAGTGGGAGCAGGGAAAACACATACCAATTTTTACTTTCTACTTCTGTAATAAAGGGAGGTTGCAGATTTCTGTAAATTGGGTAATTCCCCAAACAGATGCAGGGCAGTGGAGGTGGGGAGGGAAGAGTGTCTAAGAGCATATGCCTGTATGCCCAGCTGTTACCGTGGACCTTGCCAAAACCACTTCTGCCGTGTGACAGCAAGAACCCTGTTTTGGATAAGACATGATTTCAAGGGGGCCTGATACCTCATGAGCATAAGATCTGCTGCCTCCCTGCAGCCACTCAAAGTAGCAATGCTAGATTCAGTGACCCCTTTCCTTCAAGGTTATAATTTCATGTATTGCCACGGAACCGGGCTCTGAGGCCCCTGCTTTAGAGGGTCCTATTCGGGCCTGCTACAGTTTTCAAGTTTGTCTCCTCCAAATCTCATAGTGAAATTTGGCCTCCAGTGTTGGAGATGGTACCTAGTGGGAGGTGTTAGGGTCATGGGAGCAAAGCCCTCCTGAATGCCTTGGTGCCGGCCTTGTGGTCATGAGTGAGCTCTCGCTCAGTTAGTTCCCCTGAGAGCTGGTTGTTAAAAAGAGCCTGGCCTTCCCTATCCCCACCATGTGGTCTCAGCATGCACTGGCTGCCCTCCACCTTCCATGAAGCCCCTGAGGCTGTCATCAGATGCCTAGTTTTCCAGGCAGCAGAATCATGAGTCAAATCAACCTCTTCTCTTTATACTTTACCCAGTCTCAGGTACTCCTGTAGAGCAACACAAATGGACTAAGACAGGGCCCTTCTCTGACCACACCCATCCTCACCAGGTGAGGACACCAGGGGACAAACGGGATGGCCTCACTCTCAGCCCACACCATACACTCTTTCTAGCCTATGCACCAGACTTAATTGCCTGCCCAAATGATCCTGAGCCTACTTCCAGGGCCAAAACAGGCCTCTTCCTAAGGGAGCAAAAATGGTATTATCGGGGGGCACACTCTGAAAACTGAGCAATGGTCAGTGGGTGACTGTTTTTCAGGGAGATCATGTGGCTGGAGGGTCTGCACTCCGGTGTGAAGGACAGAGCAGGGGGAAGATAAGGGAGGGGCTGCAGTGGAGGAGCACTACCTGTGTTCTTGGCCCTGACCTTGTGTCTATAGCACCCGCCCAAAAGTCTGGACTTCCAGGCTATCACCTGCCCTCAAAGCCAGATTATCTATGTCATGTGGCTTTCCAGAGTTCCCTCGATACAAAACTGGAAATCATTTGGCTGCTAAATTGTAGAGCATCAAAACCCTCTGAGTCACGCTGTACAGAGCACATTTCACACCAAACTTAAAAATCCCATCAGACACGTAGTTTATGAAATTCACCTTTTAAATATAAGCTGTCACAATGGAGTTGACAGAAGCAACAAGCCAGGGAAAATGTCATTATCTTCAGTTTAAGGTCTTAATCTGACTAGGCAGTGAGTGAAATTATCCACAAAGTAATTCTCCAGAGAAGACCTCTAGTGACCTGAGTAAAGCAACCAAAGAGATTTTTTTTTTTCCTGGTAGAGAAACTAAACATAAAAAGTCCAATCCCAAAGCCATACCTCTCCTTCACGGTGAAAAAGTGATTAAAGCTTTGTGTAGTTAAACAAACTACCTCCCAGCGCCATTATATTTCTTTCTGCTTTTCAACCTAGGTCTTCAGAAAGTGCCAGTCATTCTTATCTGGGAACTCAAATTTTACTGTAACACAATGACGATCTGAAAGCAATACAGGCTCTTGTCGTATCAATAAAACCAGAGCTCTTTGATGTTTTCCAGCCACAGGTACCTCCTGACCCCTCCATCTTTGTTCATACCATCAAGTCTGCCCAGTGGCTTCGCCCCTCCTCTCTTCCTATTGAAATCCCAGCTCTTCTTCGAGGCCCAGCTCAAATTCCACCCCATCTGGTGGGGATCTTTCTCACAGCTCTGAATTCTGAGAGTGCTTGCTGTTCATGTCATTCATTTGGTATCTATCGTGTGTTGTTTTTGTCTGCTGATTTTCTTGTGAAATCAACTTTCTTACTCTTTTTAACCTACTTGGAACTCTGATGTCATTTACAGCCACCCCCTTAGTTCGTTGACAGTGGCATTTAATAAATTCACTTTGATTAATTAAATTAGAGTATTAATAAATATTTTGATAGTGTATAGGCTGGTTTCTAAATATAATAAACATTTTATATAGATTCACTGCAATATATAAGAACAAGTGTTTAAACTGATAAAGCCCAAAGAGAATATGAGAGCCTTAATTATTAAAGATGCAATTCAATATATTGTCTATCCATATTCATAAGTCTAAAATGGAAATATATGTTTTGGAGAGATTTTGAGAAATAAAATTTGACATCAGTTGGGTTTGTTCAAATCCTACTCATGGATTTGGGGTGGCCTCAGAATATGGCTGTGGGCTGGCCCATCCCCAATCCTGGGCCTGGCTGAACTGGGGCAGGAGTTAAACTAAAGCAATCTAAATGCAGATGGAGGGAAAACTGACTGTGGTCCAGAAGAACCCAGGATCTGAACATCAAGTTTAAGATTTAAAGCTAATCTAGAAACTGAAAGACCAAAAAGGGGAAAGAATGCAAGGCTTAGAACGAGTCAAGGCAAGTATTTCAAAATTAAAGTTGTGAACAGTTGGAAAATCCAGCAGAAACTTTTATGTGATGCCTGGGGACCTAGGGGTAAAAGCAGAGGCCCTGAACATGTCTTTAATCATTGCATTAACTATTTTAAAAATAATTTTCTTTTCTTTTTTTTTTGAGATGGAGTCTTGCTCTGTCACCCAGGCTAGAGTGCAATGGTGCCATCTCAGCTCACTACAACCTCTGCCTCCTGGGTTCAACCCATTCTCCTGCCTCAGCTTCCTGAGTAGCTGAGATTACAGGCATGTGCCACCACACCCAGCTAATTTTTGTATTTTTAGTAGAAACAGGGTTTCGCCATATTGGCCAGGCTGGTCTCGAACTCCTGATCTCAAATGATCTACTTGCCTCGGCCTCCCAAAGTGCTGGGATTACAGGTGTGAGCCACGATTCCCAGCAGTAAAAATAATTTTCTATGCCTATTTTTGTCTCCTCTCACTAGACTGTAAACTTCCAGAGAACAAGAACTCTCTCTCTCTCGCTCTCTCTGTCTCTCTCTCTCTTTTTTTTTTTTTTTTCGATATATCTGCAGAGTGCGGTATGCTGCCTGGAACCTAGCAGGTGCTTAGTAATAATATATTTAACTCTAACCTCTAAACTTAGCTGCCAGGTTCACAGGTATAACACCCTGTGTCTCAAAACAGTGCCTGACACATTATAGACTCAAGATATATTTGCTTAATGAACAGGAATGAACGCATGAATGCCAATGCAAGGCCAATATGCCAGACCCACCTTTGGTATTGGGGAACGTGAGCTTTCCCTCTAGTAGGTTAAAGGGATTAAATTATTGTTGTATATTTTATTCATTGTCAGGCTCCGCAGGCAGTGAGTGTGGAAGGGATACCCATAGGGCCATCTGAGACCAAATGCCCCCAGATTATCTAGATCTAGTGCTATAAAACATTAAATAAAAGATTATACAGTCAACAACCCATAGCAGACATTAACAGTCTAAGAGTCTTACTTAGCATACAGAACATTCATATTTTAGTCATAGACAGCCTGGGTTTATTGTCATGGCTCAGTTGTCATTGTCATTGTCACTCCCCAATATTTGTGAGAACAAAATACATCTCTTAGTAGCAAACAGATACCATAAAAATCTCATCATCACCACCCTTATATGTCCTCTGCCCATTCATAAAAACATATTTGCCTTTCTTTACATCTGTGTCACAAGTGGAAGTTAATCCTCCAATCCAGTTTATACCTTGACATAGACAAGCCTTTGACTTCATCTTCTTTTTTTTTTTTTTTTTTTTTCTTTTTGAGACGGAGTCTCGCTCTGTCGCCCAGGCTGGAGTGCACTGGCCGGATCTCAGCTCACTGCAAGCTCCGCCTCCCGGGTTTACGCCATTCTCCTGCCTCAGCCTCCCGAGTAGCTGGGACTACAGGCGCCCGCCACCTTGCCCGGCTAAGTTTTTGTATTTTTTTTAGTAGAGACGGGGTTTCACCGTGTCAGCCAGGATGGTCTCGATCTCCTGACCTCGTGATCCGCCCGTCTCGGCCTCCCAAAGTGCTGGGATTACAGGCTTGAGCCACCGCGCCCGGCCTGACTTCATCTTCTAAAGGCTGAGTCTTCAGCACACACGTTTGTGCATGTGCATTCAAGCACACATATACCTACATGTGTGCACATGCATGCATGAGCATGCACACACATACACACGCACACCAATGTGGCTCAACAAACAGTCCCTTGAAAAACCACACCTTAAAGACTACTGAATTAGGCTGCTTGCAGTGGCTCATGCCTGTAATCCCAGCACTTCGGGAGGCCGAGGTGGCCACATCATTAGAGGTCAGGAGTGCAAGACCAGCCTGGCCAACATGGCGAAACCCTGTCTCTACTAAAATTACAAAAATTAGCCAGGCGTGGTGGCACACGCCTATAGTCCTTGAACCCAGGAGGCAGAGGTTGCAGTGCCCAAGATGGTGCCACTGCACTCCAGCCTGGGTGACAGAGCAAGATTCCATCTCAAAAAAAAAAAAAAAAAAAAAACCACCTACTGATTTAGGGTATCTCAGTTAATTACTTATTTATTTTATTAGTTTATTGACTTATTTATTCTTTATTAAACATTTATTAAGTCCCTTGTCCTGCCAAGTGCTTGTTTAGGTAGTACAGGTGATTCAAAGATTAAAAATAGGCCAGGCACGGTGGCTCACGCCTGTAATCCCAGCACTTTGGGAGGCCAAGGCAGGAGGATTGCTTGAAGTCAAGAGTTTAAGACCAGCCTGGGGAACATGGTGGGACCCCGTCCCTACAAAAGAAAATTAAAATTTCAAGCAATTATCCAGGCTTGGTGACGCAGGTCTGTGGTCTCAGCTACTTGGGGAGCTGGATCACTTGAGGAGTGATCACTTGAGCCCAAGAGGTCAAGGGAGGATCACTTGAGCCCAAGAGGTCAAGGCTGCAGTGAGCAGAGATTGCACCACTGCACTGCAGCCTAGGCAACAGAGGGAGACCCTGTCTCAAGTAAGTAACTTAATAAATAAAAACATATTTGTTATCTTTATGGAGCCTACAATCCATTGATGAAACAATCAAAAATCACTGTGGAGTGGGATCCATGTAAAATAGAGATGTTAAGAAAGTTCTGATCACCCTGAAGGCAGGAACTCACTTTTATCCGATGGCTGCTTTGTGCGGGATGCTTTTTAGTGGGTATCTCACTTATTCTTATAACAGTCCTGGGAAATAGATATTATAGCCATTTTCTAGATTTAAAAAAGCAAACCTGAGGAGTTTAAGTTTCGTTCCAAGTCACACAGTAGCAAGGAGCAGAATCGGGATTTAAATCCAGTTGTCTTTGGCTGGAGCGTTAGGGCGTGGCTTCATCAAGGAGATGAAAATGTAAGTATTGAAAGATTAAAAGTCCTTTACCAAACAGAATAAGTGTTTGGGCGAGAGGACGCTCTGGGCAATCGGACCAGAAGATCTGGTGGCTCCATAGAGGAGTTACAGTTAAGAAACGGCAAGTAGGCCTGTATCACTGAACAAAGGAAAATGGTAAGAGAGAAGAACGCGTTTCACCGGGAGAGCTTCCCTAAGTTTCCTGATTTCTTTTGGAAGTGATTATTCTGGACCAAATCTGCCATCTTATCCTCCATGACCAATCTGAGTTTACAAACGTGCCTGTTGCCAGTCAGAGGGATTCCGTCACCCTCTCTTTACTGTCAGCTTAGATATGTTTATTTGTCATCACTGCCTCTCACTCATTAACCTCACTGCGAAGAACTCGGGCCCATCAAAGCAGCATTCCCGACATTTACGTCAGTTTTCAAACTTGATTTCTCGGTGTGGAGGACAAGCAATGTTGTGGAATGTTTTTATTTCATGAGCCTCGGAATTTCTATAATTGCTTTTTATTTTGCCTGTGGTTAAAGATACCTCCCTATTTTTCCATCAAACAATAAACACTGCCTTTGACTCCCTGAATAGGAAGATAAATAAGAATGACTCCTACAAATTTCATTATAGGGAACTGTGTTTTTAAGTTCATTGTAAGCACTGTGTAATACACCCCAAGCGGAATAAGATGTGATTAGGAGAATAATCATTTGCCTGACACTCCAGTTTCAACCCCATCTCCATCACAGAGGTTGGTCTGACTGTGGCTACTTTCCAGGAGTATGGATTGGGTGGGGATGAAGCCTGCAGTAGCCTGACTCATCTCTGCATCTTTTCTTGGTTCTCTCTCCTCATAGACTCTAAGCTCCTTGTATCCTTAGGGCCTACCATAGCCTCTGGTACATAGTGAGACCGTGGTTTACTTTTAAGTTAACGATTCAATAAATGATCTCCAAATGAGGATATCATCTACTGTGTTTGTCAATGAAAGAACCTAATAAGACAGTTAATTTAGGGCATCCTCTTACAGGAATAAGGTAAATTTTGATCAAGGGAAGATGAAAGAGAATTGCATTTAGACAAATGACTACTCCTGATTCTTACGTCCATCTTCAATGTTTCAATTCTATTCCCATATATCAATGTCTCTGTGCAGCTCAAAGTAGGGCCAGCAGTTACACCCCCTCCAAAGTGTCTGCCCTTCCTGACTTGGCTTCTTCTCTTTATTTTCCCCATTGACAATCCGCATCCACACACGGCCCTAATCTCAGCTGGATGGCAATGAGGATGAGATGCTGACAGAGTCATGACTTTCTAGAAGAGGACAATCCAGACCCCACGAGCTGGATTCAGGGATATGAGAGGACTCCGTAGGGCTGAAAGTGTGGATACTTCCATCCAAGCAGTAGGCAGGTGAGGGAGTAAGAGTCTCCCATGATCACCATGTAACTGAAGACGGGGTGAGAAGTGAGATTGAAACAACCCCCCCCCCCATGACCCCATGGCTCACTCTCTTCCAGGCAGATAGTGGAAGAGATGATACCATGACAATGGGACAGCAAGCCCCACGGCCCCATGAAGGGCAATGTGGCTGAGACAGCTGCGTCAAGGAGTCCTCAATGTGAAAAAAAAAAAAAAAGGCAATGAGGACATTGCCTCTTGTTATAGACCCCTGGGTAAATAAAAAACAGTGGAAGTTTGTTTTCTGAGCCACAGGCAAGCAGCTGATCAAGAAGAAAAGTGGATGCATGGCCTTGCCAGACAGAGCAAAGCTAGCCATGCTCACGTGCCTGGCCTCTGCCACAGCCCAACTTGGCCAGGGACAGGGATAGTATACAGGGTACAGTGGAGGCCAAAGGTACTAAGAACTGTGGCAACATGCAGGGGCACAGAAAAACTGGGACCTGTGACCCCAAGCGCCCATCAAATGCCCAGAGGTGCTTGGGGGAGGAAGCAGAGCCAGTCCGCAGGCACTAATCTTGGAGCAAGGACTCATGGGAGAAAGAAACAACCCCATTAAGGAGGCCACCCAGCCTCCCCTCCACCCTGCACCCCTTGTTCTCCCAGACGGGATAGCACTGATCTCCCAGCAACTGTAGCTGTAGCCACTAACTCACATGCTCCTTTGGCCATACTCCTGCAGGGGAAAACAGTGCCAGTTTCAACTCGTAGAGTCTGGACAGGGCTTGCAGTGGGGAAGTGAAATTAAAGTGACTGGGTGTGAGGTCCCTTGGGTCGATTCAATGTATTGTTGTGGCTTCCACATCTGAATGTATAGGGAATGGATATGTTACCTGCTTGCAGTTCTCCATCCCTCAAAAGTATCAGAGGGATTCTCCCTTTCAGAATCGGCAGCATATAGAAAGGTGCCAACGGGACATCACCCCACCACCACCTGGACACCTGCCTCACTGTCCCCTCCCAGATGGTCAGAAGAAGGGAAAAAGAAAGTCACTAAGAACATGGCTTTTTAAAAACAAAAAAGTAGCTATTAACCTCCTACTGAGCACTTGTTGAAGCTGGAGGTCTTGTGACATTACCATCTGGCACTGGGTCAACTCAGACTCAGTAACTAACAAGATGGGAAGGGTCCAACAAGCCTCCCTTCCGAAGTGAAAAGGATCTAGTCAAGAACACAGAAAGGTCCTAAATTGTCTTGATCCAGATCTTTCCATTTTTGTTTTGTTTTGTTTTTTTGAGACGGAGTCTCACTCGCTCTGTCGCCCTGGCTGCAGTGTAGTGGCGCCATCTCAGCTCACTGCAACTTCCACCTTCCCGTTCATGCGATTCTCCTGCCTCAGCCTCCTAAGTAGCTGGAATTACAAGCGTGTGCCATCAAGCCCAGCTAATTTTTGTATTTTTAGTAGAGACGGGGTTTCACCATGTTGGCCAGACTGGTCTCGAACTCCTGACCTCAAGCCATCTGCCCGCCTCAGCCTTCCTCAGTGCTGGGATTACAGGCATGAGCCACCACACCTAGCCTACCCAAATCCTTTCTGAGGGGTGTATTTCAGTGAGCAACTTTGAGGAGTGAAGTAAAGTCTCAATCTAAGTGAAAGCATTTTTCTTACTTACTGCTTGCTACAAAATCATGGGGTCCTCACTATTGCTCAGTTGAACACAAACCCACTATCTGTGTAGCATCTATCTGGACCCTGCACATTACCCCCCTGGGACTTGGGGACAAGGGAACTCACACAAGCAAAATGATGCTTACACTATCTACTGTGCAATGAGTAATACAGTCTTTTGTCTCTCACCCTGAAGTTTCATGTCTTCTGCCATTAACCACACAACTATAACAGTCTAATTCATTAACTTGTAGGAAAGACAAAACCTCAGAACAATCACAGTTCTTGATACTGGGTCCAGGAAGGGGTGGGAGGAAACAGATGACATTCAGCAAAATGAGTGATCACATTGATGCGTCATTCCCTTAGGATTATTTCTTTTTCTTTTCTTTTCTTTTCTTTTTTTTTTTTTTTTTTTGAGGCTGTATAACTTATTTGACAATCAGCACTCAGTTCTTATTTACACTGACTGTAGATTTCTGAAAGTGGCAACAGGTGCATACGTAACCAATGTACAGAACTTGTTTGGCTCATTTCTGAACCACACATGGCATGGGACATTCCTCATTCCTTTGGCCTGGAAGCTTTGCTGAGCTTAGTATGAATGTGCATAATGGGAGCTCCCCTCTCCTTCAGGACGAATTTCTGGCCCTCTTTGAGTGCCCCAAGGGGCCTGCTTCTGGAAGCCACTCTGTGAATGAGCTTATGAATATTGATGGTTTAGTCTCTGGTCACCACCTCATTGATGGCAGGTGGCCCTTCTTGCTACCCTACTATTCAGAAACCATTTTCGCCAGGTCCAGATAGAAAGGAAGATTGCAGGGGACTGGGTGAGAGGGAAAGCAGAGATTGCAAGTACAACTTCTGCCTCAGCTGGAGGCAGGAAAAGTAGGGGCGGGGGCGGGGGCTCTTTGCACGTTAAAAAAGGGACTAGTTAAAGAGAGATTATTTCTGCCACCCTTGAAAAATGAATGTCACATGATGGAATTGCCGACTGCACATCAGGTGGATAGATGGGAAACACACACCGCCCCATCCCTTGAACGAGTGAGAGGGCTGACGCGTCCCTCAAACAACATGGAGGCGACCATCACAGAAGGCAGTGGAGAGCAGTAGAAAAGGCTTGGGCTGTGGGTTTGGACTGATCTTGTTTTAATTCCTGGTTTTGCCATTAACTCTGGGAACTAAATTATTTAGGGCCCAAGAACCTCATGTTTCTTCATCAATCCAATGGGAATGTTACCTCATGAGAATTACATGTATTCGTTGCCATGTGAACCACCCAGCCCTGAGCGGATGCCTTAGAATTGGGGTCCTCCCCATTCGCTCACCTCCTACTCCACCTAGAGAGGACATGCGCCTTACCTCACAGCCCCCAGCAGTGACAGCCTCTTTTCTCTCTGTCATTCACACCCGCCCGCCTCCCACACAGACTCGTGGGGGAATTTGGTCCGCATTAGCACAGAAGGTCTTTTCTTCTCATGCCCACATGTTGGGGAACCACCCATTTGCTGGCTGTGTCTGGGAGAGGTTGGTGATCGTGACAAAGCCTGACGTGCAGGGACTTTCCCTGGTCTGATGGCGACAGCCCCTTGTCTTCAGCCTTCCTCCTGCAACTTCAGTTCTGAGCCAAAAACAAGGCTGAGAAAAGCCTGACCTCCAGTTTCTACCCTGCTGTAGGGCATTGGAGTCACTTTTCTGGGCCCCCACAGTCGTTGCTAGATGGAAAAAATACGCACCCTTCAGTGCTCCTCCCAGCTCGATCTCCTTCCTTGCTTTCTGCCCTATCCTTCCTTCCCTTCCAACCCCCTTCCAGCCAGAGCAGAGAGGCTGGGCCTTCAGGGGAGGGGTCAGAAAGGCTTTCTGAGCTCCCTGAGTGCCTGTCCTTCTACCACAGCCCTCTTCTAGGCTGCTCTGAGTTACTGTTTATTTTTTACCAAGGTGTAAGTTCCTGGAGACTCTATTTTACTTACCTCTCCTCAATAATGCACAGTAAAGCACTTTGCATGTCACAGGCACTTTGTGACAATTTGACACTGGCTGCATCACCTGGGCCCTGACTTTTGCTACTTTGGACCTGTTCCCCAGGAAACACAGGCATAGAAGGGACCTCAAGAGGTCATCTGTGTCGTTCTTTTCAGAACAGGCAGGAAAAATGTTACCACAGAGGCAACCGCAGCCAAGGGAGGGTAACTGACCTGCCCAAGGTGGGACAGCTGGCAACGGAAAGGCGGGGTGGAGGCAGGGACTGTCATGGTGCTCTTTCTTTGAATTATATTGAACTATAATTTGCCTTGACAACTATCGAGTTGACTAGATTAAATCTTCCCAGAAACCACTGGCAAGAACATCCACTGAATGCTATTTGCAAGAAATGCATTAAAAGACATTCATCAGTGAAAAGAGAGACTCCAGCTGCCCAGAAAAGCCTGATGAAGTTTGCAAAGGGTAAGAGTAGAAACAAAGTTACTTTGCCTTTTCCGTAAAGTAAAGCTAAGTGCCAACTGGCACTCGACACTGAGACCTCCTCCTCGGGGCCTCCTTCCTTTAGGCCAAAGAGGAGCATCAGAAGAAACAAGAAATGAATGTTTGTACGCTTTTCTCTCAAGTTTAAACAATGCTCTTCATCCCCCAGATTTCCTCTGCTTTTTTCACTTTTTTCATATTTCTTTTTCCCCACAGAGATGGCAGTGAGGAAGAGTCCATGTGAGCCTTCTCATGACCATATCACCCCCATTTGGTGTTAGAACAGATTTCGAATTCCTTTGTTTTGTTTTTGTTCCATGGTGCTTTTTCCCTAAGTAGTGGTTTCTATTAAATCCATAAAACAGTCATTTGCAGATGGTCTGGCATTTTTTTCTTTGTCATAAAATGTTATATGCTACTAACAAGGTTAACTTCATCCACTTGATATTTTCACTGGGTATATATATTTTAACTCTGAGTCATAAGAAAATAATATGGCAGACAAAATATACATTTCCTAAGGCAATGAGAAGGAAGATTTGAAATGCAGATTTCACTGAGTTGGGCCTGCCCACTACAGATATTAATAATTTCCTTTCGTAGACAATTTGAAGCCTATTCTACGAATATATTATATAACCCTACAATTTCAATCCTGGAAAAAATGTCAGAATTCATTCCTTTCCATCATCTAATTTTCCAGAAGAGGAAACTGAGGCTTGGGTGTGAAATTAATTGTCTGAAGCCTCCTAGTAGAGTAGTGTCGGAGGTGGGACAAGAAATCCAAATTCTTCATTTTTAAGTGAATTGTCTCTGAAAAAAATAAAACAAAATATTGCTCAGTAACAATGTATTACTAATGCCTTCTTATAGTAAGCCCTCAGTGAATATGCCTTTTGAGTACATGATTCATGGAAACTGTAAAAAAATCACCAGTGATAAATAAATAAATGAAGGAGAAGAGACAAATCTCCCGTGCAAATGAATTCAAAGTAATTTATATAGACACTCTACTATCAAGGAGGTGAAGCAAACTCCTTACCTAAATGTGGGCTGCCCATAGTGACTGCTTTCCGAAGAGCAGAGTGTGGAAAGGGGGTGTGGGGTAACTCCACAGTGGAGAAACCTGACCAACGGCCCCTCTGCCAAGTGATCAAGGTCAATACCAACAGTGCTAAGTCATTTGGTAGTCTGTACCGTGGATATGATTTGATGAGAATGGTACTCCACATCTGTGGTCTTCCTCCCAAAAACCCATAACCCCAGTACAGTCATAAGAAAAACATCGGCCGGGCGCGGTGGCTCAAGCCTGTAATCCCAGCACTTTGGGAGGCCGAGACGGGCGGATCACGAGGTCAGGAGATCGAGACCATACTGGCTAACACGGTGAAACCCTGTCTCTACTAAAAAATACAAAAAACTAGCCGGGCGAGGTGGCGGGCACCTGTAGTCCCAGCCAATCGGGAAGCTGAGGCAGGAGAATGGCGTGAACCCGGGAGGCGGAGCTTGCAGTGAGCTGAGATCCCACCACTGCACTCCAGCCTGGGCGACAGAGGGAGACTCCTTCTCAACAACAACAACAACAACAACAAAAATACAGAAAATAAAAAATAGACAAATTGATTTTCAAAATAAATATATCAAAGCTTGTATACTCAAATGAGTGTAAGCCCTCCAAATTAGTACTCCTGGCAGGCATACACTTCATTCAACCCTGATGTTACTACTCCAGATAATTTTAGAATTGTTCACTTAAAATTTTTTAGCACTTAGAGGATCAGGTCCAGACATGTAAAATGAGACCTTCATGATCGAGGCCTCCAACTGTTTCCTCTAAACCACTTTCGTCAAGACAAACGTCTTCTTGCTGGAAACCTTCCCCCTTATACTCCCACTCCTCATCCATCTGAGAAATTCCAATTCCTCCATAAAATCCTAGCTTCAGACACATGTTCCCTGAAAACCCTTTTCTTACTGTCGTATCACCACCTCCCTGAGACAGAATTCATCGTTTTTTGGTCCACATTTGTTCCCTATTTTTACCCTTATCGTGATGAGCTGTGTCTACATGTGTATCTCGCTGTTCTCTAGATCAGCCTGTGAGCTTCTCAAAGGCGGGAGCCTTGTATCGTTCATCTCCATATCCGCAGCTGCCCACAGAGCTGCTAGCTCAATAAGTGCCTGTTGAATTGAATGGGATGGAACAGAACTGTAATTAAGTCCAAAGTCATAAGACATATTCCTTTTAATAATCTTAGTGCTAGCAAATCTCAATGCTTTGAGTCTGGATATGTGATTGGAAAAGATTGAAGTCATTTAGTACCTACTTTGATGAACAAAGTGGGTAAAAAACACGCTGAGCAATGCTATTTTATACAAGTCCAGAAATGTCTACCACTAAGGAGATGAATAGCCTTATATGTCTCATCAGGGAAGTAGGTTCAAAAATCAGTCTTAATATTGCATAACTAAATTCACACCTATTACAAAATGCTTACATATGTAGACAATAGAATCTGGTTATTGCAATAATTTGTTCAACCATGTATTCAACAAAGTTATTTTTATTAAATGTAATAAGCCTAGCACTGTCTAGGTCTGAGGTATTTCAAGAATGAAAAGACAAGGTCCTGTCCCTAAGGAACTCACATTCGAGGAGTGGAGGAAGAGCTACACAGTTATCACACTAGCCAAACTGTAGTAAGTGACAAATAAAGGTGTAAACGCTATACTTTGGGACTATAGATTCTGGAATTGTTCATCTTAACTGGAAAGGTATAAGAAACGATACTCATTGAATTGCTGTCTTTGGCCAACCTCAGCTGTATGTCTAGGGGATAGTGTAGATGATGTGTAGTGAAAGTTGAAACTGGAAAAAATGGTTTAGGCCAGACTGTGACAGCATCTCAGTGCTGGTCTAAGGCGTCATTCTGTGAAGAAGAAGAAAAAACAAAACATGAAGCTGTTGGAAGTTTCTAAACTCATAGCAACTACCAGACCTGGGTTTCAGGAAGATGACTCTGTTGTCAGTGTGGAGGACATGTAGAGGATGATCAGAATAAAGGTGAGATCAGAGAAGCATGAGAAGAAGGAAGCCCAGTTATGGAAGGCATTCACGTAGGCCCGCAATCCTCACAGTTTCTCTCATAACCCCTTTTCACTCTTAAAAACTACTGGGAACCCAGAGAATTTTCACTGATGTGGGTTATATCTATTTTTAATATATTATAAGTAAAACTCGAGACAAATTTAAAACACAAGAATGCCTAAGGACACTTTCCTTTAGCCATCAGAGATAGGACATCCCATGTCCTGTAGCGTCTAAAACACTCCACTTTCTACTACTTAAAGAATGAAAGTAAACGAGGAAAATAAGGTTTTACTATTACTATGAAAATATTTTCACATCACAGACACCCTGAAAAGGTTTCATGGATGTCAGGGATCTTGGGAACACTTTGAAAACCACTGATCTGGATACGTGACTGAAAAAGATCAAAAGCCATTTAGTACGTACTTTGATGAACAAAGTGAGTAAAATTGTGCTGAGCAATGCTATTTTATACAAATCCAGAAATGTCTACAAATAAGGAGATTCATGACTTTATATGTCTCATCAGGTAAACAAATTTCCCATTAGACAATAGGCCCAAAGCAGAGACAGAAGAGAAGAAAAACAACCAATCAATTACACTTCAGAGGTAACCTTCGTAGGAATTGGTGACAGACTGAATTCGTGTTGGGTTGGGTGGGGTGGTTTGTGAGCAGATAAAGGAAGAAAGGAGAGCTAAAAATAGCTCTCAGAGTTTTATTTCGGGGAACTGTGCGATTTTTTGCCCCAGCTTCTCCAATATTTACATATGGAAATATTTAATACAATTAAAATTTGCGTATGCTCACATAATACTTTTAAAGTGTGGCTTGGACGTTTGGTCTTCATATTGAGATTCTTAAGCAACCCCATGGCATTCTACCCAGAAATTCTCTTCCTCCTACCAGCAAAGTACCAAGGATAGTAAGGACTTGGTATAAATGGTTGATGAATGAATGAGCACTAACCTAGATGTGTATAATACATAATTTTCCGAGCCCTCAGATGAAAAATATAAATGTGTAAACTTCTACTCTTAAACAGTGAATCACCTTTTAAGTATTTATTGAAATTATTTTCATAAGGGGGCACCCCTAACCCTCCAGTCCAAGAATAGTGCTAAACCCACTTTAAGAAACACCCATCACTTAACTCTGCCTTTTTTGAAGTGGGATGTGTCCATTTAATTAGTTTTAATTTAAAGACCAATTAACAAGGTTTCAACATAGAACAACATGATAAGAATTGATTTTTGTATTTCCTGAACTACTGAATCATCTCTGATGATTCTGACTGGATCTGAATTTATTTGTGCAAAACAATTTTACTCCAAAGTGTTTATGAAAACCACATTCTAGTTCTTTCCCTACTCAGTTCCACACCCTTCTGTATTTTAGCCCATTAACCTCAATAAACCTGCTCAGTTTGCCATTTAATTTCAGTCAGATGGCTTATTCCATTTTTTCTGTCCTGTAACCATAATGTGACGACGTCTAGGTACAATCCCAGAATCCCACACTACGCCACAGGACATGGTGTGGTCATCCACATGCCTTAGCAGTTCAGAAACATTTGTTCCCAACACAAAGAGCCACGATGAGACCTTAGCCCATGTTCAACAACGTCCCTTCTCCAACCCTCCATGTGGCAGATCCTGCAGTGTCAGAGAGGGCTTGTCATTTCCTGATCACTTTGTGTATGTCATGCTTTTGTGCCTTCCCTCATGCCCTTCCGTTCATCTGGTTTGTTTTTCCCTGCTTCCTCTTTCCTTCTTTCAAGGTACAGTTCAAATGATGCTTGCTATGGGAAATCTTCTCCGGCGCCTCTGGCCTGGTTTAGCCACTCACTTCCCATAGCTCCTGCTCACAGCTCTTAGGAGTTTCACAGTCCTTTAGCCCATGACTCATTAGGCCGTGGGCTGCTTTTAGCCATAACGTCATGTGTATAATCAGCCCTTCACAATTATTGCTTCAGAGGAATTGACACCCAACCAGATAGTAGGAGAGATAAGCTCAAACCTCCTAACTCAGCACATGTGCACAAGTTTCCCAAATCCCTAGTCCACATTAGATCTTTTTCCTTGTCAATAAGAAAAAGCTTCTCTTAAGAATTATTAAACTTCCAACTCACCTCCTCAGAGTGGATAATAAGAAAGCTTTTATGGTGGGGTGGCAGGGTGGGTTATGAGATCCACAGCAATGAGTGAGATAAGTATGTGTCTCCAAATACTTCCTACTTGGCATATGTCTAGCCCTTTGTCCAAGTGCACTAACTTACTTTGTGAACAAATGCTAGAACATCTATCACAGTCCCAGGATTATACCGTGTCTGAACTCATCTCTGAGCCTTTGCTTAAGTTACTCCCTCAATCTGGACTGTCCTTCAGCCATTCCTTCACTTCTCCCTTTAAGACCAAGTTCATATGGCTTTCCTTCCAGCTTCCTCAACCCGAATCAGAAATGTTAGCACTGGAATTCTACTCTATTGCTCACACCCTTAATTACCAAATGAGGGACTGAGGCCAGTGAAGTTAGGTGACTTGTCTAAGACCACATAGCTGCGCTGGAATCCAAATCTCATGGCTTGCAATCCTACCTTCTTTTAATCATATCCACTTCAATCTTGACTCACTTTGCTTCTCTCAGCTCTGTATGTGGATAGAGTTGTTTCCTGTGGATAGTTGCGTCATTTCCACCAGTTGGTAAAACATCCGGGCACAAGATTATGGGTGGATGTGATGCAGTGAAAGACACATGGCATCTGGAGTTAAACAAACCCAGACTCAAGAGCATCCCACGTTCTAACTGTGTGCCCTGGGGAGAGTTATGTAAACTTCTGAGCCTCTATTTCCTCATCAGTAAAGTAGTAAAACGTAAGTGGGGCCAATGAAGTGCCAGGAAGTTGGACAAGCCATCAGAACCGCAAAACGATGTGCTGCGTGGACAAGGGCACGTGTCTCACACTCACTGGCCTACAGTGGGGTGGCCATATCTGTGTGGTCTCCTTTCAGTTCTAAACAGTTCCTTAACTCAGGGATTCAGGATAATGTCTACTAAAGTAAAACACCAGCTTGTTTTCAAGAAGGGAAATGTTTGTGCTGCCTCTGCATAGAGTCATAAGGAAGAACAACAGATAGCCTTCCAAAGATATGGTCCAAAACATAAAAATAAAACATGTCAGCTCTCTGCCAAAGTGACTTCAAAATAGTCAGGATCTTAAGTAGTTCAAAACCCTAAAGACTGACCTTGTGGTCAAGGGCATCAACCTCACAGTGCCGCTGTTTCAGTCCTCTTCCCCTGACCAAGGGCCACATTTCCTCTTGACCAGATGTGATATCCTATGACCCTTACCTCTGTGTCCCTACTCATGGAATTTTATTTTTAATCATTTGAAAGCAGAGTAAGCACAAAGCCCACTCACTGAACGCTGGGTCAGACCATGTTATGTATCTACTTTAAAAAAAAAAGTACTCTGTTTTATTAAAAAATAGAAAAGGAAGCCCTAAGAATGTTGCATGTTTTCTGTGTTTATATTCACATTGTGAAATGGGTAAAATAATACTAAACCCTTCATGCTGGTAACCTCAGGAGGGTGTGTAGAGATGAAATGATTTTGTCTTTCTCTACCTTTTATAACTCTGAATTATACCAATGAGCATGCAGTTGTTCTGGTATTTTATCAAATAAATCAAATCATTACTTTTTAAAAAGAAGAAGAAAAGCTTTCCTTTTAGTTGCTAATAAAACAGATGTTGGTTGCTGGTAATTGTTTTTTATCTTCAACTAGCCTCCACTTCCCCCAGAAAGCTACCTGAAGCAGTTTAGGAGAAGATGGACAACTTGATCTCAGGTTCACTAAATTAGCAATAAACTTCAACGTCTCAAAAGTCTATGGTGAGACTATTCAAGTCCCCTTTGCCTCTTGATTTTTAAACACAGTTATGTGCAGATTCACTTTTCCCAATCAATAGACAATTAATGTCTCTTTATTACCTAAACTGGATAATTCCAAAAGTCAACAGGCAGCCAAATGGCAGTTTCTCATTTCTTTGAGATGACTGCTGATCGCTCCCTCTCTGGCTTCCTTGGAGCCTGTTGTGGACACTGTTGGCGCCTTGCCCAGTTCCTTCACCAGGCAGTGCCTTCACCCCACTGCTGTGGTGAGTGGCGGCTGCTAGTGGCTCACAGCTGCCTCCTTCTCTGAAGAACCGTGCTCTGCTCCTGGGAGGTTTCTGCCTCTAGGACGTGATGTGCCTCCGGCAAGGCCCCGGCGGAGCTGCAGAGCACAACCCCTCTGCTGGATGGGGGCCCCATAGGGGGCGCCCCGCACGTTGCAGAGCCACCCTTGGGCTTCCGTAAAAGCCGCGTCTTTGCTTATTCTCTTGCTGTGTCCTCACTTCGGTACAGGCTTCTCTCTCAATAAATCACTTGCATAAGATAAGTAAATCACTCTCTTCAGGCCTGAAACAGCCGGGCCTTTGGTTACCCTAATGAGGAGCGGTTTCATATAAATTTATAGTTGATTAAAACTTAAATTCTTTAAAACTTAAAAATTAATATTAAAAAACAAAAAAACAGCTCACTACCCATCCCACCCTACCCTCCAGTTCAGGTATGAGGAAATCTAAAATGTTGTTCAGATTCACAGCAATATCCAAGCTCCAAGGCAGAGAAATAAGGATAAAATGCAATTATTATGCCTGGCTTACATGGTGGGTATTTAATAAACATTTCACAACTAAAAAAAATTTTGCCAAAATTTACTTGATTGGAAATAATGCCCAATTCAAGAATCAAAGTGGCTGCTCGTTGAATGTTTAAAAATGTTTCTGTGACTTTTAGGTGATTTTTTTTTTGGAACCAGAATACCCACTTAACATGTAGGAGTAAAACATACAGGTTTATGGAATAGGAAGAAAGGAGCTTGGGCCACACTCCAGTCTTCAACCAGTCACTGAAAATTCCACACTGGCTCCATCTCCATAATCCTGTCCTGTGGCCCACAGGAAAGAGTGGAGCCTCACTGGGTACCAAAAGGATACTTTGCATCTCTGAATGTACCTAGAGGGCAAGATTAACATTTGTATAAAATAATAATGAACAGCCAGGTGCGGTGGCTCACGCCTGTAATCCCAGCGCTTTGGGAAGCCGAAGCGGGCGGATCACCTGAGGTCAGGAGTTGGAGACCAGCCTGGCCAACATGGCAAAACCCCATCTCTACTAAAAATACAAAAATGAGCTGGGTGTGGTGGTGTATGTCTGTATTCTCAGCTACTCAGGAGAGGCAGGAGAATCGCTTGAACCGGGAGGCAGAGATTGCAGTGAGTTGAGATCATGCCACTGCGCTTCAGCTTACGGGACAGAGTGAGACTGTGTCTCAAGAAAAAAAAAAAAAAAGAAAGAAAGAAATAATAATGACAATAATACACAAAAATATATTGACATTTTACTTGAGCTTTTGGAAGTCTAGTTGATAGATTAATAGATTAATAAAGTAAAATGAGAAATAAAGGGAAAATATTGGCATGTTGTTCAATTATTCAAATAGAATCTATTTTTTATTCATGGGATAAGTTGGAGTTTTCCTTTTGTCAGGAGAATATATTCTACAGCACAATCTTAATCTAGAATAATTACATATAAATGGAATTTTAGGATAGAAAACCAAATGGTATCCTTACCAACTGTGGTTTCAAAACCAACAGGAAAATATATTGCATTACTTTTCTTGAAGAATGCAAGCAAAGGATAGGAATGTAGTTTAATCATCTCTGCAGTGTATTAAGAGGTTAATCCTGTTTTAAGTAATCTATGAACTCTAACCATAAAACACACCATATTTAAAAATAAATATCCATGACTAGAGCATCTAAAGAGCATGTCTACATTTAAAGGGGTCAGTCCAGGAGAATATCCGCTTTTTCCAGTGAGCTTTCCATTGTTTAAAAATGTAGGAGAGCTTCTTTTAGAATTACCTTCACAGACCACAGCATATTCTTTTGAAATTTTTCAGTGGTGAAAAATCTTTACTCTTTGAGGTTGGCTTCGACCTTCAAAAACAGCCAACACCTATTTTCAGACAAGCCTGAGGAAAACTGAATGATAGGGTTGGATCGTTAAGGCAATGACACATGTGAGGTAATTTATAAAAATACTCAAGCATAGAGAAGTTAAAACAAAGGTGGTCGCTATATCTTGCCTTCCACATCCTGGCCCAGTTGTCTATCTCTGAGTGTCTCCATGTTGGTTTTTCTTCAGCTGGATAGTAAACTCTATTGAGTTTTCATTGTATCCCTGAAGTTCAGAGCTCAGAACTAAATCACATAACATGATAATAATACCACAGTAGTCTCTGTTGGCGGTATTAGCTTGAGGTTTGTCTCCTTGTAGCCTATGTGCTTATCAATTACGTTATCATAAATGCATGATAAGAGCATGGGCCCTTGAGCCAGCCTGCTTGGCCTGAAACCCCTGCTCCTATACTTATTATTAAACATGATTACTTAAACTCTCTAGGTTTTCATTTCAGTATCTGTTAAACAGAGATAATAACTGGACCTTTCTCATGTTGTTGCACAGAGTCAGTAACAATATATTTCAAATATTTAGAACACTGCCTGCTATATAGTCCACACTAAGTAAGTATTAACCGTAATTATTTTTTGTGGGTTTTGTGTGTAACAGGTAAAGAATGAGGAGCTAGTCTTCAAAAATAAACAAACAACAACAAAACAAAAACCAGCCTTCATTGATTCAAATGATATACCACCGTCCTAACCCAAGTCGCAGGATTTTTTTTTTTTTGACATGGAGTCTTGCTCTGTCGCCCAGGTCGGAGTGCAGTGGCACCATCTTGGCTCACTGCAACCTCCGCCTCCCGGGTTCAAGGGATTCTCCTGGCTCAGTCTCCTGAGTAGCTGGGATTACAGCCACATGCCACCACGCCAGGCTAATTTTTTGTATTTTTAGTAGAGACGGGGTTTCACCATGTTGGTCAGGCTGGTCTCGAACTCCTGACCTTGTGATCCACTCGCCTCAGCCTCTCAGAGTGCTGGGATTACAGGAGTGAGCCACCGCGCCCAGCCAAGTCACAGAATCTTAAGAGGATTGGAAGCCATATAGTGATTCACAGGGCTCTAAGTATATAGGACAAAGAAAGCTACTGTGAGGCATTTTAGAGTCCCATGACTGTGGATGGCAGTGTGATTTTGGAAACCTCCAAAGAGATGAAATTATGCTGTTGACAGAAATTGTTGGTGTTATACCGTATTTTATAGAATGTAAGATGCCACCAATTGAAACAAACATCCCAGCTTTGGAAATAATAATTTGAAAAAGCATGTACCTCAGAATCAATAAAATATGGTCACAGAAGTTTACAAGGGGACATCCAGCTTCTAGCTTTGGTGAATTCTTTTGGCTTCTAGGTGGAGCCTCACTCCTGAAAAGGGAAACTTTCCCAAGATTCCATTATAAAGGTAACAACTGAGCTTTGAGTTTAGCACAGCCAGCAGGGAAAGCCCCAGTGAGAGACCATATTTTATATAGGAGGTGAAGAAAATGCAGAAGAATGTGGAAATTTTTGAGTGTGCATAAATGTTTCCTAATGCAGGTGTTAGAAAACTCCCCAAGTGAATTCTGAAATTCAGAATCTTTTTCCGTCTATGGAAAGAACACATTGTTCCAGTCAAAAGCGAAACAACCAGGCAAAAAATATCTCCCAGACCTCTCTTTTCCATGCTGCCTTTTGATTTTCTGGGAGCTCCAGTCTTGGACTACAACCACAGTTACTGAAACCTGAACAGGCTGCTCTTCACCTAATGATACCGGAGCCAAGACTCGCTGCAAACAGCATTAACAAATGCAAACGAATCAGCCCTAAAGGCTCAGATCCCATTTTTAACAATTTGTTTTTGTATTTCAACTCAACAAATATTAGTCAAAGACTCTGGACTATGTGTAGGTTATTGTTTAAAAGAAAAAATTAACCCAGGTGCAGAGAGTTTTGCGCCAAGGGCCAAAAAAGAGACTCAGAATTAGCATCACCTGGCACTGCATCCTGTGCAGGGAGATGAAGGGAATGTGATGGAGGAGGGCAGTGCAGGGAGCCGGAAGGAGAGAAAAAGAGAGAGAGGGAGAAGGAGGTTGACATCTGTGAACATAATTCAATTTTCTTAGTGTCTTGGACTGCTCTAAAAAGAATTTTACACAGAAGTGTAGGAAAGGCTGTCTTCTGATAATCTATTGGAATCTATTCACCACAAATTTGAAAGAAACTTCGAAGATTGGCCAAAGGTTCTTTGCATCTCACATGTACTCAACCATCACCACCTGCAGCCTATGACCAATTGGTAAATTCATAACACACCTCTTCTGTTAAAATGTGACTCTTGGATCCATCTCCTCAGCTAGATTTGGGGGCATTTTGGCATAAAGTTTAATTTTTTGAGCAAGTTCCTGAGTGAAACTACCACTTTTTGGCAGATGAAGAATATAATTCAAGACATTCATTTTTTTTTAGTATAAAACCTGGAAGATAGGCCTGGAACAATGGCTCATGCCTTAATCCCAGCACTTTGGGAGATTGAGGCAGGTGGATCACCTGAGGTCAGTAGTGCGAGACCAGCCTGACCAACATGGTGAAACCCCGTCTCTACTAAAAATACAAAAATTTACCTGGTTGTGGTGGTGTGCATCTGTAGTCCAGCTACTCGGGAAGCAGAGATGGGAGAATTGCTTGAACCCAGGAGGAGGAGCTTTCAGTGAGCCAAGATCATGCCACTGCACTCCAGCCTGGGCAACAGTGCGAGACTCCATCTCAAAAAAACAAAAAAGGGATTAAAAAAAAAAACAAAAAACCTGGAAGATGAGCAGCCATACAATTTATCAATATTTTTTAAATTAGATTATAAAATGTATTTTATCTTATCTACTAAAAATAATTTTTTTAGAGAAAAATAAAAGTTGTATCTCAGTACTTTCATAGTTATTCAGTAGTACTGTTCATACCCTACTTCAAGTAATTCTAAATGGTTTAATGTCTTTCACTTATAATTTGGGTCAAATACTACTGAAGTTAGATCATTGAACATCTAAGACTTAGAAATCTTGTGCTTATAGAATAATTAAGGAAATAATATTGGCATTTAATAAAGCAGCAATTGGCAGAAATTTGTTAAGAAACTGTATCAGAACTTCATTTACCTAACTTAAATTTTCCTTGTTTTTTCATCTATATATTTTTCAAAAGTAATTGTCCAAACTATAAAAATGAAAATGAATACATTTTGTTAAATTATCTATAGCCTCTTTTATAACGAACCCAACAAGGTCATTGTTAAAGTTTTTGTATTGTATTTTTCTTATTGGCAAAATGAGAGTTGGTAATATATTCAAAGCCTATCAGCTCTAACTTAGTATATTTGAATCTTGATGACATCCTGGTAATGAATTTGAAATTATCTGCCTTCCCTTCCACTACATACACACACACTTTCTGGTATTTTTCTGAAATGCCAGAGCTCCAGAGTTTATGCCATTATGTCTGAGTATCTAAAAGATGGTGATGATAAAGCACATGATATCATACACACTGTTATTTTGACTTTTAAATTCTCCTTACATATAAAGCCTGGCTAAGGCTGCCAAGGAGTTTGGCAATGGTCAGAGTGGTTTGATTCTCTCTAAGTGGGCAAAACCAGAATTATTGGCCTTACAAATTATTTTGGTCTCCATGAGCAGTTCCTCCTCTCTAACATTAAGTTCATCTTCTGGCCAGGCGCAGTGGCTCACACCTGTAATTCCAGCACTTTGGGAGGCCAAGGCAGGCAGATCGCTTGAGGTCAGGAGTTCAAGGCAAGCCTGGCCAACATGGTGGAACTCTGTCTGTACTAAAAATACAAAACTTAACTGGGTGTGGTGTCACTTGCCCGTAATCACAGCTACTGAGCAGGCTAAGGCAGAAGAATCACTTAAACCCAGGAGGCAGAGGTTGCAGTAAGCCAAGATTGCGACACTGCACTCCAGCCTGGGCAACAGAGGAAGACTTGGTCTCAAAAAAAAAAAGTTCATCTTCAGTGTTTACTCAAATGTGTCTGGCCCACTAATACTTCCCCTTTAATGAGAATGCAGTTTCTTGCCAGAAGTCCCATTTGGATAATTTACTTTTTCTTTGTTGATCATATCACGCAAATCACTCCAAATAATAATACTTTAATAACATAGTTCTTTCCAGGAAATGTCATCTTGCTGATGGCATCTAAAGCTGGATATTATTAAAATCTGAATTTTTTCCATCCTGGCTGCTCTGCAGTTTAACACCCCTTGAAGAGAGACAACATAGAGAGATGATCTGGCTTGTGATCAGTATTTCAGGTTGGTGGTCAGATAAATGCTCTGAGAGAACTCTTTCTAAGGATTTTCTGTGCATGCTCAAATTTCTTCTTCTGTGTTGATTCAAGTTGTTATTTCAAGCTAAAGTACCTCTGTAAAAACAGGCCATTGAGGCAGTTCAGAATTCAATAGAAAAATTTTTTTCATTTATTTTCACTTTCTGACAATGTATAATTCAAATCACTTTGTTAGCCCTTAATGAATGGGATAATTGACTAGTACAAAACCTAATGCAAAAACATTATAAAAGGTTATATTCCAAAATAAAAGCATCGGCCTCCATCTTGTTTTTCATCTTTTTTCTGTGTGTTGTGATGTTTGTCCATCACACAGACAAGAGATTCTCCTGAATTAAAGGAGATAGAGTTCGTTTTGATGAACTACACAAAATCTTTGCAAGTTAATATTTGTTTCCAAGATAACATTGTAGAGCACACTCAGTAAATATATCCCTTCCCAAAAAAAAAAAAAAAAAGGAAAGAAGTACTTCTTTGGCAGTAGATGGATAACAAGAAAGAAAGGTTAGAGACTAGGGAAACAATGTTTCACCTTAATGTCCGGATGTGTTGGCTACAATTACAGAATACCCAATCAAAAATAACGAGTAATATAGGAATTTCTATCTCACCTATAACCAGAAGCCTGTTACAAGGTAGGATGGTATAGGGCTGATACCGTAGCTCAGCAGTGTCAGCTCTGAGTCAGGTAATACCCAGTGAATACTTTATTCATTCTTCATTCAACATGTCTTTAGATATGCCCTTCGGCTTCCCCTGTGCCAGCCCAGGTGCTAGGAGACCATGGCACAGTGCTGGCTTGGGACCTAGTACGGCCCAAGGCTCTATGGCTGATACAAACAAAAGGTAAGATAGAGTCTTTGTTGTTGAGAAGCTAACTCGCTTTTTATCAGGAAAGGGCTTATATATACATGAAATAAAACAGTCTGACACTATAGTCAGGCATTTATTTGATTGTCACACGTTGTACACATCTGAATGGATAGTGGCAAGCGTAAAGCAGAAAGGGAATGTTCTGGAAAGTTACGGAGTAGCTCACAAAACTAACTGGAAGGCTGAAGGACTACATTTGGAAAACAGCACAAAACCCAAGGTTTTCACAACCAGGGTCACATCCAAGGAACTGCTTGGGTGCAAAGTCACCACCAGATATTAGGTACAAGACATTGCCAAGATCTGGATGAATTTTACAGTGTCCTTCTTTTGTGGCATTGCCTGCCTCAGCACTAAGAGCTCACACCTACTGTGAGCTTACTGCCTATGAAGCCCAGTTCTAAGCAAGCTACCTTTATCTCAGTTCATACTTATGATGTATTAGGCTGTTCTTGCATTGCTATAAAGGAATACCTGAGACTGGGTAATTTATAAACAAAAGAGGTCCAATTGGCTCAGGGTTCTGTAGGCTGTACAAGCACCTGCATCTGCTCCACTTGCAGGGAAGCCTCAGGGAGCTTCTACTCAGGGTGGAAGGTGAAGTGAGAGGAGGCACATCAAATGGCCAGAGCAGAGGTAAGAGAGAGAGTGGTGAGGGTTGGGGCTGCTACACGCTTCTAAACCACCATATCTGGTGAGAACTCACTCAGTATCGTGAGGGCAGCACCAAGCCGTAAGAGATCCACCCCTAGGACCCAAACATCTCCCACCAGGCCCCACCTACAAAACTAAGAATTACATCTCAACATGAGAGTTGGAGGGGACATCCAAACTCTATCATATGATAACCCTCTGACGAAGCTAATTGTCCCTTGACCAGGCACAGTGGCTCACGCCTGTAATCCCAGCAGTTTGGGAGGCCAAGGTGGGCAGATCACTTGAGGTCAGGAGTTCAAGACCAGCCTGGCCAACATGGTGAAACCCTGTCTCTACTAAAATCACAAAAATTAGCTGGGCGTTGTGGCAGTTTCCTGTAATCCCAGCTACTCAGGAGACTGAGATGAGAGAATCACTTGAACCTGGAAGGCGGAGGTTGCAGTGAGCAGAGATTGCGCCACTGCACTCCAGCCTGGGTGACAGAGCAAGACTCTATCTCAAAAAAAAAAAAAAAGAAAGAAAGAAAGTAGTTATCCCGTTTGACAGGTTAGGATACTGAGGTTCTCAGAGACTGGGTACCTTGCCTGAGGCCATAGAGCTGGTAAGTGGGGAAGCTGGTATGCAAGCCCAGGCAGCCAGACTCCACCCCATCATCTGCCTCTCCAAGTCCAGGAGCCTCTGAATTCCTGAGCTGATGGCCTGTTCTCTAACTGCCAGGAGTCAACAAAAAGCACAAACGTGACCTTTGCAGTGTCCAAAACTCACATGTGCCTAACTGTCCGATATGCCAAGGGACTTGAAATGCTGACAAGGAACAATTTACAACTATCACTCCAAAGACTACAGAGAGAGACAGGGAGGAAGTAAAATAAGTGAAAGATCCAAATTTGAGAAGAAATAGTCTAATTATTCTAAAGGTATATTATGATTTCCTATATTCAGCTATATTCTGAATACTTGTTCCAGCCTAGAAATACCTCACTATTTTGCTCTAGTCTGTGGGAAGACAAATTAAAATCAAGGATTATATTTTTCCTTTTCTCTCTTTTTAAACTGTACCAAGGTAATGCTGGTGAAAGATAGCTGTCTGGTTTCAGTCCTCAATCAATGAAAATAAAAACGTCTGATATGATTTGGCTGTGTCCCCACCCAAATCTCATCTTGAGTTATAGCTGCCATAATTCCCATGAGCTGTGGGAGGGACGTGGTGGGAGATCATTGAATCATGGGGGCAGTTTCCCTCATACTGTTCTTGTGGTAGTGAGTAAGTCTCACAAGATCTGATGGTTTTGTAAGGGGAAGCCCCTTTTGCTTGGTTCACATTCTCTTCTTGCCTGCTGCCATGTAAGATGTGCCTTTGCTCCTCCCTCACCTTCTGCCATAATTGTAAGGCCTCCCCAGCCTGTGGAACTATGGTCCCATTAAACCTCTTTCCTTTATAAATTACCCAGTTTCAGTTTGTCTTTATCAGCTGTGTGAAAACAGACTAATACAATGTCCTTACTCCATTCTACTTCTCAAATATTTGAATGATTTTCAAGAGATGTTATACTCAAGCATTAACTCAGAGATGGTTTTATGAAACACACAAGAAGGAAAAACAAAATGAAACAAACTTGTATTTTTATTCTTCTCTATATCTCTAGCTTGGAGGAGAAGGAAAGAATGACTATATTATGGATGCATTGTTAAGCCAGCCAAATTGAGGTTATCTTTTCTTTCTAAGGGATATAGAGATACAATTGCAACCAGAGAACTCCTGTCTTTGTCTCTTCCCTTAGCATTTTCCTGACTGTATAGGCTATTTGAATTTATATTCCAATAGTAGCACTCGTCGGTAAACAGAGAAGACCCAATTACCAAAGCTCAACGTTGCTCCACCCTAAAAAATAGTGGCTAGAATTTCTTATTTTGTTCCCAAACATGGAGAAAGAGAAATTATGTTATTCCCAAATTACTTTTTGAATGTATGTATCCAATGTACAATTTAGAATACAATATATACAATATTAATGTATTTTGGTAGCAGAGACAGGAATGCAAGTAGGCGCAAAAGGAAATTTTAAGTTATTTTTTAAATGAAGACCTATTTCATTTACTGCAGACTTCAATTCATTAGAACAAAATTTTGAAAGAAAATTTAATGTTTTCTTTGATTAAGTATATAAATAGGTATATAAAAGTCTATTTAAATACACAGTATCTTTCTCACAGAAGGAAGTCTGGCTTAGTAAAATCCAGAATTTGAATTTAAAGGGATTCATGCCACAGGAGCTGGTTCAACTCTGTTAGAAACAAGAGATGAAAAAAAAAAAAAAAAAAAAAAAAAAAAAACAAAAAAACACTAGGAATGCATCCCAGAAGAATTCTGCTCTCTTATTTCCTTTTTCATATTTGGCACACAATCTATCCTCAATTTCCTGAATTGTCATTGCTTTCCATTTAATAAACAAATGATAAAGAGAAAACCCAAGTCATGAAATCAGTGGCTCAATAATCTTCGCTTGAGTTTTTAAAAACCCCTTAGTTAGCTCCAAGGGCCACTTTAATTTAAAGCTTAGAGCGAATGACTTTTGGAGAAGTTTCCTTTTTTTTTTCTTATTAAGAAGAAAAGCAACCAATATAAATAACGAAACTTAGTGACAAATTCTAAACAGTCTTTTTTGTGTTTAAATATTTTCATCAGTTTTAGTTCTCACCACAGCACCCTGGCTCTCAAAACTTTATTTTTTTAATAATCCCACAAAGATGAATTTCCCTGAATTTGCTTCTTGACAGTATTCCAGTAGTCAAAATGGGCAACTGACTTTATTGGTTTTCTAATAATCTGGACACTGGGCCAAAAGAATTCCATTCATCTCTGACTGTTCCCGACACTTGTTTTTCATTTCTAAGGGTAAATATTCTGGAAGGCAGTTTTTGGTGACTGGAAAGGATATAATGTTATTTCTATTGAAACTGACTTTCATTAGGAAACCTCGTACTGTATTAAACCAGCCTCTTATGCTCTCCTGAAAAGAATGTTATCTGGAAAGCCATGGTTGACTTCCATGAAGTCAAACTCAAAACTCAAAAATGTACTCAGAAAGCCCTAGGTTTTCTTGAAAATTATGATCCTCTTTGAAACTTAACAGAGAGCACTTTTGGAAAAAATACGTTCCATGTACTTACTCTTCACCTAGTAAAATCATTTTTGTTTGTTCTGAAATAACTCAGTTGAGCTTTCAAGGAAGCTTTACATTTTTTATATTGAAATTTTATTTCAAATGTTTATTTATTTTTATTTTTTTGAAACAGAGTCTCACTCTGTCGCCCAGGCTGGAGTGCAGTGGCATGATCTTGGCTCACTGCAGCCTCTGCCTCCTAGGTTCAAGCAATTCTCCCATCTCTGCTTTCCAAGTAGCTGGAACTACAGGTGCACACCACCACCCCCCCCCCCCCCCAGTATTTTTTGGTAGAGATGGGGTTTCATGATGTTGGCCAGGCTGGTCTCGAAATCTTGACCTCAAGTGATTCACCCACCTCTGCCTCCCAAAGTGCTGGGATCACAGGCGTGAGCCACCGTGCCCGGCCTTCAAATGTTTTCTTTATAAGGTAACCCATTTTACCTTCCCTTAGGAAGAATGATGGATTAAATCATTTTTATTTTTTCTTTTTATTTTATATATTTTATGCACTGCTATGAATCCATAAATATTTCATTTAGAAGATATTCACTAGTAATATTGTCTGCATGTTATCTGATCTTTTGATTCTTGAGTTTTTAATCAACAAAATGAGAAGATTGACTAAAGATGATCTCTAAGTTAACTTCCTGTAGTTAAACTGAATTTTCAGTGGAAATCCTACTTAAGAAAACTTACACTTCCTTACCATAAGTACTCCATGTCTGTCCTACACTGCATTTTAATGAAAGACACAGCAGATGTTAACTCTTCAGTGGACACACACCAAGATTTTGTACTCAGTTGAGTTATCTGCTATTACTTCAAAGTGCTTAATTTGTTTCTGTAAAAGTAATCAAAATGCCAGAGAAAATTAACAATTTGCATTCTGAATTTGGCCCCAAAATCTTCGAGCTTTTCCATCTTTCCTCTGTGGAATCCTTTCCACGTTCCCACGCTGGTGGACTTAAAAGTTCCAAAAAACTTCTGTATTATCCGAACTTATAAAATGACCTCCTTCACTTGGAAAAGCATCCTAAAATACATCAATAAGAATTATTTTGGCTGGGCGCAGTGGCTCACACCTGTGATCCCAGCACTTTGGGAGGTCAAGGCGGGTGGATCACTTGAAGCCAAGAGTTCAAGACCAGCCTGGCCAACATGGTGAAACCCGGTCCTTACTAAAAATACAAAAAGTTAGCCAGATGTGGTGGTGCATGCCTGTAATCCCAGCTACTCGAGTGGCTGAGGCATGAGAATCACTTGAACTTGGGAGGCAGAGGTTGCAGCCAAGATTGCACCACTGCACTCCAGCCTGGGCAACAGAGCGAGACTCTGTCTCAAAAAAAGGAATCACTTTACCCAATATGTTGAACACTGAGATTTTGCGAACGTGTTTACTTTTGAGAGGTGTAATTAAATTCAGCTTTAAATTATGCAGAACAGATTTTTCAAGTGGTAATATAGAGATTTATTTTAAAGTAACTAATGGAGACCTTGTACTATGTAAAACAACATTTACACAGTTAACAGTCTACTAGGTAGTACTTTAAATATTTTGTGACCTTCTTGGGCACACTGATTTGTTTCTGTTATTAGATTTAATTTTCTGCTCCTTTGAAGAGCCATAGTGGGTCCATACATATCACTTATATAGCAACTAGCTTTATGACAATAGACACAATGGCAAGGTAAGACTGTAAAAGGGAGAGATTTTAAATGTGAAAGAATTAAAAAATAAAACTCATAGTGGAGAAGGCCTTTTTATTTTTTAATTTTTATCATATATACTTAAGATGTACATGATGTTTTGATACACATAGTGAAATAGTTATTGTAGTCAAGCAAATTAGCATAGCCATTATATCACATATTCTGTGTGTGTATTTCTGTGTGTGTGTAAGAGCCCCTAAAATCTAGTTTCTTAGCCAGTTTCCTGTACACAGCACAATATTATAATTATAGTCCTCCTGTTGCTCATTGGATCTCTAGATAAGAAGGCTTTTTTTTTTTTTTTTTTAAGCAAGCAAGCAATGGGTTTCTGGGGAAAAGATGAAAACGTTTTCAAATGTGACTCAAAATCTAGAAATCATGCAATAAAGAGCTGCTAAACTTGACTAAAAATTGGGACATGTTGGTCAAAGGGTACAAACGTTTACTGATAGAGATGACTAAGTTCCAGACATCTAATGTACAACACGGCGACTAGAGTTAATACTGTATCGTATACTTGAAATTTGCTGAGAGAGTAGATCTTCAGACAAGGAAAGTGCTCTCATCACAAAAAAAAAAAAAAAAAGTAACTATTGAGATGATAGATGTGTTAGCTTGATTGTGGGAGTCATTACACAGGCATACTTATGTCAAATCACCACATTGCACACCTTAAATATTACATTTTTCTATTTGTCAATAATATCTCCATAAAGTTGGGGAAAAAAGGAAAAAAACTTGACTGCATAAAAACAATGATTAATTGGAAAATATTTGTAATTCCTATCAATGACAAAAGGCTAATTTTTTTCACATATAAGAATATCCTAGAAATGAATAGGCAAAAGAACAAGTCAGCAGAAAAATGGGTAAAAAATGCTACCAGACAGTTCACAGAAAGGGAAATACAGATAGCTTTCTAACATATGAAAAGATGTTCAGACTTGCTTGTAGCAAATGGCAGGAGTACCTTAAAAGTCAATCACGAGTAGGTTGGTTGAATAAATTATGGCACTCCATATAATGGAATGGAATGTAAAAGAGCTGTTTAAACAAACGAAAACAAAATTAAGGAGGCTCCTTATGTTCTAATGTGCAGCAGAAATTAACATAGGCCAGGCACAGTGGCTCACACCTGTAATCCCAGCACTTTGGGAGGCTGAGCTGGGAGGATCCCCTGAGCCTAGTTTGAGACCAGCCTGGGCAACATAATGAGAGCCTGTCTCTACAAAAACTTTAAAAATTAGCCAGTCTTGGTGGCATGTACCTGTAGTCCAAGCTACTCTGGAGGCTGAGGTGGGAGGATCACTTGACCCCAGGAAGCTGAGGCTGCAATGAGCTGTAATCACACCACTACCCTCCAGCCTGGGTGACAGAACTAGACCTTGTCTCAAAAACAGAAAAAAAAGAAAAAAGAAATATTTTCAGAAGGAAAAAAAGTAAGATGCAGAACACCATTATTTAAGTTGAAATAAGGGAGAAGAATTATATATGTGATTATTTGAAAATGCCAACCATATCTCTGGAAGGATACACAAGAAACTGGTCACAGTTGCCTCTGAAGAGGGGAACTGCATCACTTCAGTGATGGGACAAGAAAAACAAAGTGTCACTTTTCAAAAGTTGTAGATCATTTAAGTACTTATTGCTGACATATTATTACCAGGCACTGTGATAAACAAGAAGAATTTTTTGCCCTTATGAAGCGACAGTCTATGAGACATAGAAGGTACCAGATATTATACATTAGAAGCCCACCATATATTAATTTTCTTTTCTTTTCTTTTCTTTTTTCTGGAGACAGGGTCTCACTCTGTCACCCAGGCTGGAGTGCAGTGGTGGGATCACAGTTCACTGCACCCTCAGCCTCCTAAGCTCAAGCAATCCTCTCACCTCAGCCTCCCAAGAAGCTGGGACCACAGGCACGCTCTACCACACCCAGCTAACTCTTTGGTATTTTTTTGTAGAAATGGGGTTTTCCCATGTTGCCCAGGCTAGTCTCGATCTCCTGGGCTCAAGTAATCTACCTGCCTCGGCCTCCCAAAGTGCTGGGATTACAGGCATGAGCCACTACACCCGACCTATTAATTTTCTTGGCCCTAACTATAAATGCAGCAGACACACAAAGGAGCTAGAGACAGATAGAAAGCCTGGTGGGGAAGGCGACATCTGAGCTGGCGTTGAAAAGCCCAGAGGTGTCTGGGTCAGGAATTCCGCTAATGGGAGTTAATTATTTCTTTCTCTTTCTCTTTCTTCCTTTTCTTCTTTTCTTTTCTTTCTTTCTTTCTTTTTTTTTTTGTTTGTTTGTTTGTTTGTTTGTTTGTTTTTTGAGATGGAGTTTTGCTCTTGTTGCCCAAGCTGGAGTGCAATGGCGCACTTAGCTCACTGTAACCTCTGCATCCTGGGTTTAAGTGATTATCTAGCCTCAGCCTCCCAAATAGCTGGGATTACAGGAGTGTACCACCATGCCCAGCTGATTTTTTGTATTTTTAGTAGAAACGGGGTTTCACTGTGTTAGCCAGGCTGGTCTCGAACTCCTGACCTCAGGTGATCTGCCCACCTTGGTCTCCCAAAGTGCTGGGATTACAGGTGTGAGCCACCGCGCCCAGCCTCTTCCTTTCCTTTTAATTTTTTTGTTTTTCTTTTTTGAGACAGGGTCTGTTGCCCAAGCTGGAGTACAGTGGCATGATCACAGCTCACTGAAGCCTCAAACTCCTGGGCTCCTGTGATTCTCCTACCTCAGCTTCCCTGGTAGCTAGGAAGGACCACAGGCACACACCACCATGCTCAGCTAATTTTTTATATTTGTTTGTAGAAACAGGATCTCACTGTGTTGCCCAGGCTAGTCTCAAAACTGCTAGCCTCAAGCGGTCCTCTTGCCTCGGCCTCCCAAAGTGCTGGGATTACAGGAACAAGCCACCACGTGCAGCTCACTTTCTGTCTTCTTTTTCTACTTCTTCGCAACTGGGGTTCTTAACATGCGTATTTCATGACCATGGATCTTTCAAGCACTTTGATGGCAGGCAAGGACACCCCAACCACCAGTAATCTTCCAGCATGTTCCCAAGTATAGAATGAAGTCTTTATTTTTCCTGTGTTTTGGTCAAGTATTTTTCCAGTGAGTATGATTTCATTCTTATGTACCTAAAGCACCGGATACGGCCACCTACTATATATATGGTGATAACAAATTGACTACAAAGCAAATATTAGGAAGTATCCATGTTTAATAATATCAAAATTACTTCATCAGTAATAGAAACACAATAGAAACCTTTCTATTTCTGTCTATCCAATTATCTATCAATCATTCTTTATCTCTTTCTCTGTGTCTCTCTCTGATAAGATATTGTGAATGAGAAATTTAATTAAAATGCATGTGTTTCATCTATGGAACACTGAAAGCAACAGAGTTAAAACTTCAGTATCACCGGCCCTTACTGAACCGGCTAGAGAAGCGGGCTTCTGGGTTTTACTTGCTTGTTTCACAGTAAGATGTCTTCCACTTTCCCACATCAGCTCTGAATTGAAAATTCCTAACACGTGTCCAAGTCTGCAGCAAAGACTCACACACAGCTTGCTTCCTACTCTGGAATTCTTCCCTGTGCCTTTGGCTGGAAAGAATGCAGGAATCAAAGCATTTCCTTGAACAATGGAAGCCAAGATAAATCTACTTATTCTAAGAAACAATAGAAATGAAATTTCCACTGGGATCAAGCTCAACACAGCTTATTAGCATCTCTTTCATGCTAGGTATTTGGCTTAGATGTCAGCTTAGGGTTAGGAGAAGAGAGTCCATGACCATTATACTAAACATGAACGATCACCAGAGAGTAATCAACCTGTGTTTTACTTCTTCAAACGCTCTTTCTCATTCTTAATGATCAGCATTCCGTATCCTATTTTGGACCACAGTTTTTGTTTGGTTTTCACATTTTTCATGTTGACAGTAACAGACTTATTCTACAACAATTAACAAACCAGACCACCCACCAACTGCCAGTAACTCTGAGTTATACTTTGATGTATTTTATGGTTTTTGTTTGTTTGTTTGTTTTGAGTTAGAGTCTCACTCTGTAGCCCAGGTTGGAGTGCAGTGCAGTGGCACAATCTTGGGTCACTGTAACCTCCACCTCCCGGGTTCAAGTGATTCTCAAACCTCAGCCTCCCAAGTAACTGGGATCATAGGCACCTTCTACCGTACCCAGTTAATTTTTGTATTTTTTTGTAGAGATGGGGTTTCATCATCTTGGCCAGGCTGGTCTTGAACTTCTGACCTCAAGTCATCTGCCCACCTCGGCCTCCCAAAGTGCTAGAATTATAGGTGTGAGCCACCCTGCCCGGCCTTATGTTGTATATTTAATGCATCTTCAGTAGCAATTATATCCTGATCATGAAAAAACTCAAGTTGCTTGTCATTTCTCTTCAAGACATAACCTAAGTGGACAGGAGTGGGTGCCTGGGAAAATACCAGAAGATACAATATTTTGTTTGGAAGGGATGACTAACCTTATTTATGTATCCAGTACCCAGCAACTAAACCTTCTATCTTTTTTTTATCCCAATAGATGTGGTATGTAAAACAATCAAATACAGTTTATCTTGTTCTGCTGTTATGACTGCAGCTAGGCCTAACCAGGTTCTTGTTGGTTCCAGAAGTACCACCACATTTACTATGCATACTTTTTTCCTCTTTAATGTCCATTCTCTCTTTTATTCCCCTGGCCATTAAGCCTAATGTATTCAGCCTCAATATCATATGTTGAAATCCTAACCCCCAATGTAATGGCATTAGCAGGTGGAGTCTTTCGGAAGTGATGAGGTGATAAGGGTGGAACCCTCATGAATGGGATTAGTGCCCTTATAAAAGATCATTTAATGAGCAGTTGGCAGTCTGTAAACCAGAAGAGGGCCCTCACCAGAGCCCAGCCATGCTGACACTCTTATCTCAGATGCCAGCAGTTACCTTGGCTTCATTCCTACTCCTCTACACCCTTCATACTCTCTTTTAGAACTTTAATTCCCTATCACCTTATACCCCAGATTCACTTCTTTTTCTGACCCAAGTCTTAGATTTCTGGCATCAGTGCTTGGTTTCATGATCTGCTACTGGCCCATGTCACCTTATGCCAACCTCCAAATGTCTCCCTTGGTTTCCAGACCTCTACCTTCCTGCACTCTTTCTACCTCCACTCATGTCACCTCTTTTTGGCATCTACCGCTATGGTCAATGAGATTACACTGGTGCAGCCCTCACCCGTGGCCAAGCAGAAACTCAAGAAATAGCCAACTTGGGGACTCATTTCAACAGGGGCATTCCACTTTACACTAGACTCTGCATTCCACTTTACACTGCTCACTGAGGATCAGTATAAACGACACGTTTATTGTTGTATCCCCAGAATCCAACACAATGTCACACATATTAGATTTTCAATCCAATATTCACTGGATGAAATTCAATGACAGTAACAAAAGATATTTTTGCCATTTGCCCACATAATTATACAAACAATTTTGATGTGTTGGTAAGACACAAGTCACCTCTGATATTTATCCTCCTGCTTTGCACTTTGCAGGCATAGCCATATTGTGCAGTACAGACTGTGCACACAGTGAACTCCATGGGTTAAGTGAAACTTCATTAAATGACCCCTTCAGTGAGAAAACAGCCTGATGGAAACCATGAAGCTACCCTGAGATCATCAAGAAATCCTAACTTTCCTCAAAAATAAATTGGAGAAGGCTCAGAAGATCTGTTAAAAGATAATTAAGAAATTGAAAAATAAGAAATAAAATTAGGCTAACAAGCTGTGAGAATGCCTGTTAGATTAATTCCTCTGTTTTCTTAAACTAGCTCGTGTTAGTTTGTTGGGGCCATTACAACAAAATACTGCAGAGTGTGTATATACAAAGACAACACAAATTTATTTCTTACACTTCTGGAGGCTGGTGAGTTGAAGATCAATGCACCAGCAGACTTGGTGTTGGTGAGGGCTGACTTTCTCATAAATGGTGCCTTCTCGGCCCAGTGCGGTGGCTCACACCTGTAATCCCAGCACTTTGGGAGGCTGAGCCGGACGGATCACTTGAGGTCAGGAGTTCGAGACCTGCCTGGCCAACATGGTGAAACCCTGTCTCTACTAAAAATACAAAAAAATTAGCCGGGAGTGGTGGCGAGCGCCTGTAATCTCAGCTATTCGGGAGGCTGAGGCAGGAGAATTGCTTGAACTGGGGAGGCGGAGGTTGCAGTGAGCTAAGCTGGCACCATTGCACTCCAGCCTGGGTGACTGAGCCAGACTCTGTCTCTAATAAATAAATAAAACGGTGCCTTCTCACTGAGTCCTCACATGGTGGAAGGGTCACACAGGTTCCTTCAACTTTCTTTTTTGTTTGTTTTCTGAGACAGAGTTTCATTCCTGTTGCCCAGACTGGAGTGCAACAGCGCGACCTCGGCTCACTGCAACCTCCACCTCCCAGGTTCAAACAATTCTCCTGCCTCAGCCTCCCGAGTAGCTGGAATTACAGGCACCCACCACCAAGCCCAGCTACTTTTTTGTATTTTTAGCAGGGACGGGGTTTCACCATGCCGACCAGGCTGGTCTCAAACTCCTAACCTCAGGTGATCTACCTGCCTCGGCCTCCCAAAGTGCTTGGATTATAGGCGTGAGCCACCGCGCCTGGCCACCTGAGTTTCTTTTTTAAGGGCCCTAAAAACTCCCATTTGTGAGGTCTCTGGCCCCTTGATACAATTACCTCTCTAAAGGCCCCACCTCTTAATATCATCACCTTGGGGTGTGGGACTTCAACGTGAATCTTTGGGGGATGGGGAGACACAAAAATTCAGACCGTATAGCACAGCTGCAGTAAGATTCTGAAACTTGCCACCAAATATCCCTATCTAAGACAAAGATGTATGAGTAAAGGTACTACTAAGGAAAAGTTCCGTAATGTAGGATTCCTTGGGAAACACTTAACAAAACAGTATGGATCATTTAATTATATTCCTGTACGTAGAGAGTGAAATATCTAGAGTATTTTTAAATTAATACATAAAATACATGCAGTAAAGCGCACCAATCGGAAGTGTTCAGCTCGATACATTTTACTTTGTATATGCCCATGTGATTGCCAACAAGATAAAAATACAGTATATTTCCAGGACTCTGGAAGGCTTTCTCAAGTCCCTTCTCTGAAGAATCCTTCACAAAACATATAGTGGGCACCCTGTTGAGGAGATTTGAGGTGCACTTTCAGTTGTTTCTTTATACTATTCTCTTGCTCAAGTTTTCTTTGTGAGTATTACTTGTATCATCAGAAAAAAGATAATAAAGCCACCTTTCTTATAGACTTTTTGGACAGCAGTACTACTAATGAGAACTTCAGGCAGCTGAATGCCTGAATCCAGCATTTCAGTGTTTATTCTGGTCTGAATGTTGTGTCCACCCCTGGAGATTCATATGTTGAAACCGCAACCCCCAATGTGATGGCATTGGGAGTGGGCCCTTTAGAAAATTATTAAGTCAGGCCGGGTGTGGTGGCTCACGCCTGTAATCCCAGCACATTGGGAGGCTCACGTGGGCAGATCACCTGAGGTCAGGAGTTCGAGATCAGCCTGGCCAACATGGCAAAACCCTGTCTCTACTAAAAATCGAAAAATTAGCCAGTCCTGGTGGTGGGCGCCTGGAGTCCCAGCTACTCGGGAGGCTGAGGCAGGAGAATCGCTTGAACCCAGGAGGCAGAGGTCACAGTGAGCGAGATTGCACCACTGCACTCCAGCCTGGGTGACAGAGTGAGACTCCATCTAAAAAAAAAAAAAAAAAAAAAAAGAAAGAAAGAAAAGAAAAGGAAGTGATTAGGTCATAAGGGTGGAGCCTCATAAATGGAATTAGTTCCCTTATGAAAGATGATCTAATGAGCAGTTGGCAGTCTATAACCCAGAATAGGACCCTCACCAGAACTCATCCGTGCTGACACCCTGATCTCAGACTTCCCAGCCTCCAGAACTGTAAGAGAATAAAGTTCGTTGTTGAAAAGCCACCCAGGCTATGGTACTTTGTTATAGCAGCTGGAACTGAGACAAACTCCTTTATTTTTCTTGTTTTTCTTTGTATATTTTTCGCTCTCCTTTTTCTCCTCCCTAATACTTAGCAAGTCTTTTCTTTCTAGCAGTGTAATCTGTTCACTGTGCAGGGCAATACATACACGCTTCCTGAGCCTCACAGAAGGAGCAGCATATTCCAGTGACTGGGCATTGTATGGCCATCTGAAATCGAAGTGGAATGAGCCCAGTCGAGAACGAGACACAAAGTCAGGAGGAAAGAGATTAAAATGGATGCTGTATTACAGACAACAGCAGATTGGAGAAGGCAGCTTGGATCTGTAGCCCCAGTCCATCTTCGAGTACCTATGGCCATGAGTTTCCGTTCACACACTTGTAAACCCACCTCCCTACAGAGACAGCACCCTTGTCAGGAAGCGCTTCACCACACCAGCGGCAAATGCGGCTTCAGGATACACTGCTTCCAGAGACAGGGAACCACACGCTGTTGAGCACTCAGTGCTTCTCCCAATCTCACCAAACAGATAAGGCACCAGGTGAAGGTGAATGAGAGAAGGGCAGACGTTATCCTCCTAATGTTTCTAATCTTCCCTTTAAGGAACTGAAATGGAAGTTTTCTTATATTGCAAACACGAAGATTTAGAAATATGGTTCCAGGCCAAGTGCGTGGCTCATGGCTGTAATCCCAGCACTTTGGGAAGCCAAGAGGTAGGATTGCTTCAGCCCACGAGTTCGAGACCAGCCTGGGCAACACAGTGAGACCCCATCTCTACAAAAAATAAAATAGCCAAGCATAGTAGTGCACACCCAGAGTCCCAGCTACTCGGGAAGCTGAGGTGGGAGAATTACTTGGGCTCCAGAGGCCAAGGCTGTAGTAAGCTATGATTGCACCACTGCACTCTAACCTGGGCAACAGAGCAAGACCCTGTCTCAAAAAAAAAAAAAAGAAAAGAAAGAAATATGGTTCCCCCAACACTCTGGAGGCATGGACATGGCTGGCTAAATGATTTTTTTTTTTTTTTTTGAGATGGAGTCTTGCTCTGTTGTCCAGACTGGAGTGCAGTGGCACAATCTCGGCTCACTGAAAGCTCCGCCTCCCGGGTTCACACCATTCTCCTGCCTCAGACTCCCGAGTAGCTGGGACTATAGGCACCCACCATCATGCTCGGCTAATTTTTTTTTGTATTTTTTAGTAGAGACGAGATTTCACCGTGTTAGCCAGGATGGTCTCGATCTCCTGACCTCATGATCCGCCCACCTCGGCCTCCCAAAGTGCTGGGATTACAGGCGTGAGCCACCGTGCCCGGCCAGCTAAATGATTCTTAATGTTTCCATAAATTTAGATTCTGTGATTCCAAAAGAAAGGAACTTGGCCTTTATTTATTTTTTTTTCTATCTTTCACCACAGGATTTCTTAAGGTATATTTATAAATAAATAAACAAGAAAACAAATAAGTGCAGTGAGATAAAAAGGAACTTTCAAGTGTTGTGTGGAACCTTGTAATTAGAGAATATCTTCATTCACACGTGGGGGGAACCCACTGGGCATGTCTGCATTATTGAAAAGCCACAACAAAGAGAAATTGGCTTACTAGTAACTGATCCCTTTTCTGTCTGAAATTCCAAACTCATCTTAATTCTCACTGTCAGGACCTGAGATGATTAGTCACTGGAGTTTCTAAGTCAAGTGCAGTTGGCAGTAGACTAAATACTGAAGCTGAAATTCCCACCAAGACTCTTTTTATAACCTGTGAAACACATTCAAACAATTCAGGACCCATTTCGTGAAAGGATATTCTCAACTTTCCAGCTACTCTGCAAACTTAAAATTGGACTCAGCCTTCAACTGGAGAGTATGAGGATTCCGAAAAGGAAATAATTTTTTTTCTTCAAGTAAAAAACTTCAGGGTGGGGCTGGAAGCGGAAAAGTTTACTTGATAACGACTTGCTTCCCTTTCAAAGATTTCTCAAAATCTTATGATGTGTTTTGTAAGTAAACATCTTCTTACTGAAGTATTGCATCCATGTAAAAACTGCACAATTCCTGAGCGAACTTGACGAATTTTTTAGAATGAACACACTTGTGTAACCAGACCCAAATCAAGATGTAGGACATCACCAGCACTGCCAAAACTCCCCATTGCTCCCTCCTTTTCTTTTTCTTTTTTATATTTTTATTATACTTTAAGTTCTGGGATACAAGTGCACAACATGCAGGTTTGTTACATAGGTATACACATGCCATGGTGGTTTGCTGCACCCATCAACCCGTCATCTACATTAGGTATTTCTCCTAATGCTATCCCCCCCCATCCCCCCACTCCCCGACAGGCCCCAGTGTGTGATGTTCCCCTCCCTGTGTCCATGTGTTCTCATTGATCAACTCCCACTTATAAGTGAGAATATGCAGTGTTTGGTTTTCTGTTCCTGTGTTTGTTTGCTGAGAATGATGGTTTCCAGTGTCATCCATGTCCCTGCAAAGGACGTGAACTCATCCTTTTTTATGGCTGCATAGTATTCCATGGTGTATATGTGCCACATTTTCTTTGCTCCCTCCTTTTCATCACCGCCTCCCAAGGCTCCACTTTACTGACCTCTGATACCATATACTAAATTTGCCTGCTTTTGAAAGTTATATAACTGCAGTATATTCTTTTGTGTGTCTGAATGCTTTTGCTTCATGCTTCAGTCATGCACCACATAACATTTTGGTCAGCAACAGATGACATGTATGACCATGGTCCCATAAGATTATAATTGAGCTGAAAATTTTCTATCACCTTGTGACATCATAATATCATAATGCAAAAAGTTACTCACCTGTTTGTGGTGACGCTGGTATAAACAAACTTACTCTGCTGCCAGTTGTATAAAGGATAGCACATACAACAGTACAGAGTACTTTATAATGATAATAAATGACTATGTGACTAGTTTATGTACTTACTATACTTTTTTTTAATTTTTTTTGAGATGGAGTCTCACTCTGTCACCCAGGTTGGAGTACAGTGGTGCAATCTCAGCTCACTGCAACCTCCACATCCCGGGTTCAAGCAATTCTCCTGCCTCAGCCTCCCAAGTAGCTGGAACTACAAGCGCATGCCACTATGTCTGGCTAGTTTTTTGTATTTTTAGTACAGATGGGGTTTCACCGTGTTAGTCAAGATAGTCTCGATCTCCTGATCTCATGATCTGCCCCCATCGGCCTCCCAAAGTGCTGGGATTACAGGCCCGAGCCACTGCGCCTGGCCTAGACTATACTTTTTATTGTTGTTTTAGACTGCACTCCTTCTACGTATTTAGAAAAAAAAAAAAAGAAAAGAGAAGGTGACTGTACAACAACCTCAGGCAAGTCCTTCAGGAGGCATCCAGAAGAAGGCACTGTGATCACAGGAGACGACAGCTGCCCTGAAGACCTTCCAGTGGGACCAGATGTGGAAGTGGAAGACAATGATGTGGATGATCCTGACCCTACGTAGTCCTAATCTAATGTGTGTGTTTGTGTCCTAGTTTTTAAAACAGAAAAGTTTAAAAAGTAAAAAACCAAAAACTAAAAAAAAAATTAAATAGAAAAAGCTTATAGAGTACAAATATAAAGAAAGAAAATATTTTGTACAGCTGTACAATGTGTTTGTGTTTTAAGCTAAATGTTGTTACAAAAGAGTTGGCCAGGTGCACTGGCTCGCACCTGTAATCCCAGCATTTTGGGAGGCCCGGGCAGGCGGTTCACTTGAGACCAGGAGTTTGAGACCAGCCAGGCCAACATGGCGAATCCGCATCTCTACTAAAATATAAACATTAGCCCGGCCTGGTGGTGCAAGCTTCTAGCCCCAGCTACTCGGGAGACTGAGGCATGAGAATCGCTTGAACCAGGGAGGTGGAGATTGCAGTAAGCCAAGATCATGCCACTGCACAGAGCGAGACTCCATCTCAAAACAAACAAAAAGCGTCAAAAATTTTTTTATTTAAATATTTATAAAGTAAAAACGTTACAGTAAGTTAGAATTAATTTATTATTGAAGGGAGAAAAATTGTATAAATTCAGTGTAGCCTAAGTACAGGGTTCATAAAGGCTACAGTCCAAACCTGCAGTCACATCATGGGTCTTCACATTCACTCACTGGTCACTCCCTGATTCACCCAGAGCAACGCCCAATCCTGCAAGCTCCATTCATGGTAAGTCCTCTATACAAATGTACCATTTTTTAATCTTTTATACCATATTTTTGTTGTATTTTTCTATGTTTAGAAACACAAATACTTGGCCAGGCGCGGTGGCTCAAGCCTGTAATCCCAGCACTTTGGGAGGCCGAGAGGGGCGGATCATGAGGTCAGGAGATCGAGACCATCCTGGCTAACACGGTGAAACCCCGTCTCTACTGAAAAATACAAAAAACTAGCCGGATGAGGTGGTGGGCGCCTATAGTCCCAGCTACTCGGGAGGCTGAGGCAGGAGAATGGCGTGAACCGGGGAGGTGGAGCTTGCAGTGAGCTGAGATCCCGCCACTGCACTCCAGCCCGGGCGACCGAGCAAGACTCTGTCTCAAAAAAAAAAAGAAACAGAAATACTTACCATTGTGTTATACTTACCTACAGTATTCACTATAGTAACCTGATGTACAGATTTGTGCCTAGGAGCACTAGGCTCTACTATATAGCCGAGATGTATAGTAGGCTATATGATCTAGGTTTAAGTACACTCCAGGATTTTCATATGATTAAATTGCCCAACAATGCATTTTTCAGAATATATCCCCATCGCAGGTGGATCATGAGCTCAGGAGTTCGAGACCAGCCTGATTAACGTGGTGAAACCCTGTCTCTACTAAAAATACAAAAATTAACCAGGTGTAGTGGCGGGCACCTGTAATCCCAGCCACTCGGGAGCCTGAGGCAGGAGAATCGCTTAAACCTGGAAGGCAGAGGTTGCAGTGAGCCGAGATCGTGCCACTGCACTCCAGTCTGAGTGACAGAGCGAGGCTCCGTCTCAAAAAAAAAAAAAAAAAAAAGGAAACGAAAACAGTCTCATCATTTATTGACACATGACTGTATCCAGCAGATTTATCCATGTAATAGTGGCAATTCCTTAATTCTTAGTACTGCTTAGTATTCCATTGTACAAACGTGCCACAATTTATTTATTATTTATTTATTTATTTATTTACTGTACTGACAATGTATTCATTTGGACAATTTCTAGTTGGGAGTTATTATACATAGGGCCACGGTGTATACTCTAGAACATGTCCCTTGGTGAACGCTGGTGCACATTTCTCTTGGGAATATTATAAGGAATCAGCCATAGGTCACTAAGTTTGTGGTAACTTGTTACAACGGCATAGGAAACGCAATCGAATCACCTTTCCGTATGTTTGTTGACCACATGGATATCCTCTTTTGTTAGAGGCTTGCCTGGTTAAGTCTTTTGTCCACTTTAAAAAATTACATTGTCTTTCTTTTGCTTTTGCTTTATGGGAGTTCTTTACATATTCTACGTTCAATCTTTTATAGATGATACTTATATTCTCCCATTCCACCGCTGATTTCTTTTATTCTCATAATGGTATGTTTTGATAAGTTCTCAACTCTAATCATGTCCAGTGTATCAATCTTTTCCTTTATGGTTAGAACTTTTTCTGCACTTTTAAGCACACCTTCCTACAAAGTCGTAAAGACGTGTGCATGTTGTTTTCTTCAAACTTTATTTTCTTAACCCATCTGAAGTTGATATTTGGGTCTCATGCAAAGTAAGTGGCAAGATTTCCTTTTTTCATGTAGATCCTCAAATGATCCAGCATCATTTATTTAAAATAGCATATTTTCCTCACTGTATCAGAATGACCTTTGTCATACATCAGGTGACCATATATGTATAGAACTGTTTCTGGACTCTTTGTTTTATTGCTCTACTTTTCCATCTTTGCACCTGCTCATAAAAGAGTTAACAAAGCTGGCCTGAGAATGCTACCTTTTGATAGGCTTGCATGGAAGGTTGGCCTTTGGCTAGAATCTGGGAACTTAGATTTGGGGAGGGTTCCCACCATTCTCAGAATGGATAAGTTTGGCTCACTCCGCCTGAAGTGTTTTTACAAACAATACAGTTTTTGCCGAACACTTGCTTTCCTTCTGAGAGTCTGGAACTTGGGTGCATGAAAAGTCCTTAAGAAGAACCCTGGGTCCAGGCGTGGTGACTCGCACCTGTAATCCCAGCACTTTGGGAAGCCGAGGTAGGAGGATCACTTAAGGCCAAAAGTTTGAGACCAGCCTGGCCAACATGGTGAAACCCTGTCTCTACTAAAAATACAAAAATGAGCTGGACATAGTGGTGGGCGCCTGTAATTCCAGCTACTTGGGAGGCTGAGGCAAGAGAATCGCTTGTACCCAGGAGACAGAGATTGCAGTGAGTCGAGATCATGCCACTGCACTCCAGCCTGGGCGACAGAAGGAGACTCTGTCTCAAAAACAAAAACAAACAAACAAACAAAAAGAACAACAAACAACAATAACAACAACCCTGGGCACTGAGTCTCTGATGAGCCTCCCTGAGAGGCAACATCATTTCACACTCGTTGTCGTAACTTGCCGGGAGAGTTAAACACATCCTGTGTGATCCCCAGCGCATCCACTGAAGAGAATTCTTGGAAGTTTTCTGTATTTTCCTGCAAACATCACCCCATGCACCTTTCCCTTTGCTCTTGGTGTCCTTTTATTTTGTATCCCTTCACTGGAATACAAAATTTTGCTTTGTATCCTTTTGCTGTGGTAAGTCATAACCACGAATACAACTAAATAGTGAGTATTCCTAGTGAATTACCCAACCTGAGGAACCCTGGTCTTCGCCTTAGGAAATCTTAACACAGTATCAATCCCATACTGCCTTAGTTACTATAACTTTACAGTCATGCTATCTGGCAGTGGAAGTTTGCAACTTTGTTCTTCTTTAAGATGGCCCTGGCTATTTTTCCCCCTTGAATTTTTGTATCAATTTTAAGATCAACTCAATTTCCACAAAATTAAACCTGCAGGGATTTTTATTAGGATGTTATTTGCTCTCTAAGTCTATTTGGAAGAACTGATATTTCAGCAATTTTGAGTCTTCTCATCCATTAACAGGATGTATTAGATCTTCTTTCATTTCTCTCAATTCTATGAATAAATTTTCTTTTAGTGAGAAAGTCTTGTATTTCATTTATTAAATTTATTACAAGGCATTTGGTGGTTTCTATGCTAATGTAAATCATATTTTTTATTTCTATTTTCTAGTTCTGTTTTTTGCTGTTTTATAGAAACATAAATGATTTTTGTATATTGACTTTATATACAGCAACTCAATACATTTGTTTATTAATCCTAATAGCTTAACCACAGAGCCTTTTGCTCTGTTATTAAACAACCATGTAGTCCATGAACAACGACAGATTTGTTTCTTCCTTTTTAATCGTTGTTATAGGCTGAATTGTATTCCCCCAAAATTCATCTGTTCTGGCTCTTCCATCCATAAGCCAGGCATCTCTTCTCTCTCTCTTTAGACTTTAGATTTCTCAACTGAGAATCACAGAACAAGCAGTCGGCTGACAGCCCAAACTGAGAGACCCCACTGAGGCCCCACCTTAGGAGGCTTGGCGAGAGGGACAGGCATCTCCAAGGCTTCCACTCAGCGGGGCGTGGGGAGGCACATGGAATATCCATATCTAAGATCATTGAGTCTGCTTTCTTCCTATCCTTTTATATCCTTAGTGAGGTGGGGGCTTCTAGCCTCCAGGACTCTGAGGAAATAAATTTTGGTTGTTTCAGTCATTCAGACTTTAGTCCTTCATATGGCAGCCCTGGCCGACTAATGCAGTCATCAGACTTTGTAACTCACAGTAATTGAAGCAGATACTACACGCCAGGCACTGGGCTGAGTAGTCTTCACGTGCTTTTTTTATCTTTTTTTTTCTCTTTTTTTTTTTTGAGACGGAGTCGTGTGCTGGAGTGCAGTGGCACAATCTTGGCTCATGGCAACCTGTCTCCTGGGTTCAAGTGATTCTCCTGCCTCAGCCTCCCAAGTAGCTGGGATTACAGGTGTGCACCACCACACTCAGCTAATTTTTATATTTTTAGTAGAGATGGGTTTGGGTTTTGCCATGTTGGCCAGGCTGGTCTCGAACTCCTGATTTCAGGTGCTCTACCCACCCCAGCCTCTCAAAATGCTGGAATTATAGGCATGAGCCACTGCACCCGGCCTCATGTGCTTTTTTAAAAAATTCCTTACAATATCCAAAAAGAAATGTACGATTTCCTCAATTTTACAAACAAAAAGCTAGACCCTGAGAGGTTAAGAAGTGTGTCTAAGTCACATAGAACTAGACAGCAAACTCAAAGCTCATGACCCGCTGCTTTCCTGTTCTATCTTCCAAAAGTGTCCAACACAGTTATTCTGACTTCAGCCACTGCCCTTTATTTGACTGAAAAAGAACATTCTTTCTCTGTTGGGGAATTTATAGATGTATATGCATATATATCATATATATTAATATATGTAACATACATGCATGTACATATACCCATACATGCAGATATATATTCAACATAGAAAAAATAATTGTTTCTATGCCGTCAGAATAATTGTGTTTTACAACTCTAGGAAGATTGAATAGGAATAGTTATATATATATATACACACATACATACACATATATATACACTTTTTTTTACACACACACACACACACACACACACAGGACCTATCTTTGGCTAGGTCAGCCAGACCTATTTCAAGATATAATAGATATGCCAGAGTGACTTATCTTATCACCCAGACCTATCTCAATATACAATAGATACGCCAGAGTGAAGTATCAAACAAGATGCAAATTCCTAAAGGATTTCTCACAAAAACAGGCATATAACTCTGAATCCCTCACCTCACTAAGGATGTAAAAGAAAGGAGACTGGAATATTTCAGATGTGGGTGTTCCCTGTGCCCACCCCTACCCCCTGCCTAGCTGCCAAGTGGCAGCACTGGAGATGCCCATCCTTCACCCCAAGCCCCTTGGGATCTCCCGATTTAGGCTGTCAGTGACTGTTTCCTGATCTCTGCTGAGAAATCTCAAGTGAGAGAGAAGAGACGGCTGGCTAAGATGGAAGAGCTAAAGAAGTGATGGTGGGGTTGGGTCACCAGTGGTTACAGAATTTAGAGGGCAAAGATGAGTTCATGTTTTCTAAGGCATAGATGTGGGCCTCATATGAGGGGGTTATTTTAGGTCCTACCCAGAAGGGTAAACTACAGGGGCAAAAAATAGCTCCACAAAGAAAAGAAGTAATTATCAGATTTCTAGCCCCCAAGGGAATAAGCAAGCAGCTAGCCTTGTGAGAGGAGAGTGGAATGAGGGTAAACATAGAGTCAACCTTAAAACCCAACCGCCCTGGAAACGCTGTGCCCCTCATGACGGTCCCTGATGAGAAAGGACTTGGTTTGCTCCCTGCCTCTTCCCCATCTCACCTTCATAGTAGCAAATTAACGGGAGAGGTTAAGAGTAAGGAGAGGGCTGGGTACGGTGGCTCACACCTGTTATCCCAGCACTTTGGGTGGCCGAGGGAGGCGGATCACCAGGACCAGCCTGGCCAACATAGTGAAACCCCATTTCTACTAAAAGTACAAAAATTAGCTGGGCGTGGTGGCAAGCACCTGTTATCCCAGCTACTTGGGAGGTTGAGGCAGGAGAATTGCTTGACCCCAGGAAGCGGAGGTTGCAGGGAGCCAAGATCTCACCACTGCACTCCAGCCTGGCGAGACTCCGTCTCAAAAAAAAAACCAAACAAACAAACAAAAAAAACCAAATGAGGAACGAGGAAAAGAAGGAAAGCCAGCCACACCTAGCCACCTGCGGGCCTTCCCCCAGGCTCCTGCCTTAGCTGTGTGTGTGTGGGGGCAAGGAGTGGAGGGAGAAGACAGAGGCGCCTCAAATTTGAATCAATTTGAAAGTTTTCGTTAATGCATGGGGGTGAGCACATTAATTACTAAATCAGGATTTTTTGTAATACCTAGAAATTAGAAAAGTCATCTGGCACAGAGAAAAAACTAGCCTCATTCAACAAATTTAATAGATGTTTTAAAAAATGATTAGAAACTACGAGATAACACTATGCACCGGTTAGCACGGTTATCTAAAAAAGACAGATAATACCAAATGGTGGTGAGAATGTGTTTCCCGCTGGGAATACAAATGGTACAGCCATTTGGAGAACAGTTTTGCAGCTTCCTAAAAGGATAAATATAATTTTACCAAGCAATTCAGCAATTCCACAACTAGGTACCTACCCAAGAGAGATGAAAATACATGTTCACAAAAGAACTTTCACATGAATGGTTACAGCAGCATTATACATAACATAACAGCCCCAGACTGGAAACGATGCTAATTCAATCAACTGATGAATGGATAATGAAAATGTAATATATCCATATAATGAAATACAATTCAACAATAAAAAGGAATGAACTAATACTACATGCTGTAGCATGGGTAAGCATTATACCAAAAACATTATGCTAAGTAAAAGAAGCCAGATGCAAAAGACTGCAAACTGTATGAATACATTTACATGAAATGCCCAGAAAGGGGCAATCTATACATTTGTAAATTAGTGGTTATTTGGAGCTGGGTGTGGGAGTAGAGATTGACTGTAAACAGACACAGGGGAACTTGTGGGGGTGATGGAAATATTCCAAAGCTAGATTGTGGTGATCATTTCACAACTCTAGAAATTAACCTAAAATAACTGACTTGCACACTCACAATGGATTAATTTTATGGAAGGTAAAATTATAGGCTGGGTGTAGTGGCTCACATTTGTAGTCCCAGAACTTTGGGAGGCCAAGGCAGGCAAATGACTTGAACTCAAGAGTTCAAGACCAGCCTGGGCAACATAGTGAGACTTCCATCTCTATTAAAAATATAATAATAAAATAAAATTATACTTCAATAAAGCTATAAAAAACAACCAATGTGAGGTCAGAGGTAGGGAGGCATAGATAAAACAAAATGGCAATAGATTCATAATGATTGAAATGGGTGATGAAATTGTGGAGCAATTTGACAACTAGGTACCTACCCAAAGTGCCTATATACTATTATACTATTGCTTCTATTTTTATATATGTTTGAAATTTTTCATAGTAAAAAGTTAAAAGATAATGAGTTAGGAAATTAAAATTGCTTTATAAAGACACACTTGGTTAACTATTTAATATAATCCAATATAATTATTATATGTACATTTAATTTTTAAGTCATTCCATTAAAGGTGGCAATATTCAACAGAAGATTGGCCACGGAGATGCAAATGACTGCTGTTAGCTAGATCTATATTTACACGTTGTGTCCGACAACTTAAATAGGCCTAATACAACTCAAAAATCATGGTGTCAAGAAATCACAAAGCTAAAAGAGACCTGGAGCGGTCACCAGATGGCCTCAGCTCCTGAAAGTGTCTCACACAATAAAGCTATCTTTTCCATTTTAAATATTTAGAGCTTTACATAGCAGAATTATTCAAAATCCCTTTGGTATTTTAGGTCAACATAATCTGGCTGTGTTAATGAATACCTTCATTTAACCCAACAACAGCCAAGTCAAACAAAATATATTCAGAAGCCAGAAGCAAGTGATATACCTATGATATGTCTGACTTTTAATAAAGAGAAAAAGCTAATTAAAGAAAATTATTGCGGAATTAAATACATGCATTATTAGAGAGTTTTTAAAGAGACTTTGTTGAAGACATCATGATATCAAACTGGCTTGTGGGCCAGATGTACTGAACAGGCAAAGTTGATAACTAGAGGAAGGGACTTATCTGGAGGGTTTACCATGGAATCGTTGGCAACATAGCACCATCTGTTAGAAAAAAGAAATGCTAATCAGCAGTCAAGTGTTTTTGATCTATGAGAAAAATCTTAAGTCTTTCTAAAGGGTCCAATAAAGAATCTTGTTAGAATTAGAAGCCACAAGTTCAGTGGAACAAGTACCAAACTGTGTTTATACATCACATTGCCCCCAGAAACAATCTATTTGTGTAGCCTGGATCGTTACACACACACACATACACACACACACACACACACACGTGCACACACACGAAAAATCTACAAGTCATTTAATGCCTGAAATGCCTGTGAAATACCACCACCTTTACTTCGTTTCACTGTTTTAAACTCTGAAACAGCTACTCATAGCCATGCAGAATGCGTTCCTCTGTCTTCCTGCAAATTTCTAATCTTGGTAGTTATTCTAATCCTGATAACTGCTACCAAGTCTGATAGGACTGTCAGTAAGTGTTGTACAGGATATTAAAACCCTCTTCCCAAAACACAAATAAATAGACATTCCTATGGCAATGTCAACACTTGGAAAAGATGATATGTTTGTTTTGTATTTTGAACAAAATTTCTAGACTGTTACAATTTGTAAGCATCTAAATGCCAAAATGCCTCAACTTCCTACCTGAGCTCAAGAAGAACAAGAGGTGAAAAATGGCATTACCACTACTCGTAATTATCCAGAAGTCAGTCCTTTAAATCCAAATTTTCTTCCCCAACATTTCAAGTTCCTAAAAACAATGTTTTTTAAATCATTTTCTGTGCTAAAAATAGATAAAATGGGTAGTTCCAACCGTGAGCACAGAAAGTTCTCCAGTCCTTTCCTGGAAAGTAACAGCTATTACGCAAAACCGGTATTTTTAAAACTCTGTGTAACACATAGTCTTTTTAAAGGTGGAAATTCCTGTCCTTCAAATGTATGAGCCCTAAATTTATACTTAGTTTTGAAAGAAAATGTTCTGAAAGAGTCAATGTACACATACTACAAAAAAGTTCAGGCATCTTTCATATTAAACAAACATATCATAGGAAATCCTCCCAAAATTCTCTCTGTAATTTCTAACTCCAACTCGTTAACCATCATCTAATGCCTGCAGTTATAAACTTTCAGATTCAGTATTGATTCTTCTGTTCTATTATTCACTCAGTCTGTCCAACTCAGGAAGAACCCATTTGAAGGAATCAATGGAAAAGTTATTTGGCGTAAGGGAATGTGGTGGCTGGTTTGATCTTCCATCCAGACCACTCAAACTTTTCTCATAACAGCAATAAGGCTGTTTTGTTTTCTTATCATTCATGTGTTCACTGGAGTAGCACTTTTCATTTCCTTCAAGAGCTTTTCCTTTGCATTCACGACTTGGCTCACTGTTTGGCACCAAGAGACCTAGCTTTCAGCCTATCTCGGCTTTGGACATGCCTTCCTCACTAAGCTTAATCGTTTTTAGCTTTTGATTTAAAGTGAGAGGCATGTGACCCTTCCTTTTACTTGAACACTTAGAGGCCACTGGAGGGTTATTAATTGGCCTAATTTCAATATTGTTATCTTGGGGAACAGGGAGGGCTGAGGATTGAGAGAGAGATGAGGAAATGCTAGTTGGTGGAGCTGAACACACACGTTTATCAGCTAAATCCACTGTCTTATATGGATGCAGTTTGTGGAGCCCCAAAATAATTACAATAGTAAAAACATTAAAGATCACTGATCACAGATCCATAGAACAGATATAATAATAATGAAAACATTGGAAATATTGCAAGAATCACCAAAACATGACACAGAGATGCAAAGTAAGCACAGGCTGTTGGAACAATGGCACTGATAGACTGGCTTGACACAGGGTTACCACAAACCATCAATTTGTGAAAACCACAATATTTGTGAAGCAAAATACAGCAAAACACAATAAAAACAGGTGTATTGTGTATGCGAGGTTGTGTGGTATTTGCCTTTCTGTGCCTGGTTTATTTCACTTAATGCCTTCCAGGTTCATCCATGTTGTTGCAACAAACAGAATTTCCTTCTTTTTTAAGGCTAAATAGTACTCCATTGTGTAGTATTGTACTAGTCCATTTTCACACTGCTGATAAAGACACACCTGAGACTGGGTAATTTATAAAGAAAAAGACGTTTAGTGGACTCACAGTTCCACATGACTGGGGAGGCCTCACAACTATGGTGGAAGGTGAAAGGCATGTCTTCCATGGCGGCAGGCAAAAGAGAATTGGTGCAGGTGAACTCCCTTTTATAAAAACGTCAGATCTCATGAGACTTATTCACTATCATGAGAACAGCATGGGAAAGACCCACCCCAATGATTCAATTACCTCCCACCGGGTCCTTCCCCTAACATTTGGGAATTGTGGGAGCTACAATTCAAGACGAGATTTGGGTGGGGACACAGCCAAACCATATCAACTATATATACCACATTTTAAAATTTGATTTATTCCTTGATGGGCACTTAGATTGATCCCATATCTTGGCTATTGTGAATAGTGCTGCAATGAACTTGGGAACACAGATATTACTTCAACACACTGATTTCATTTATTTTGCATACATACTCAGTAGGGGGATGGCTGGATCATCATTCTATTTTTAAGGTAATTATAATTTTGAGGAATCTCCATACTGTTTTCCATAATGGCTATACTAAGTTACCTCCCCATTAACAGTGTACAAGGGTTCCCTTTTCTCCACAGCCTCTCTAACCCTTTTTATCTTTTGTCTTTTTGATCACACCTGTTGTAACAGGTAAGAGGTGATATCTCATTGTGGTTTCAATTCCCATTGCTCTGATGATTAGTGATGTTGAGCATTTTTCTATATACGTATTGGTAGTTCATATATCTTCTTTTAAGAAATGTCTATTCGGATGCTTTGCCCATCTTTTAATTGGGTTATTTGTTTTCTTACCATTGAGTTGTTTGAGTTCCTTATATAGTTTGCATATTGACCCCTCATCACATGTATGCTTTTCAAATATTTTCGACCATTCTGTAGGTTGTCTCTTCATTCTTAATAGTTTCCTTGGCTGTGCAGAAGCTTTTTAGTTTGATGACAAGCTAAATTACAATCCCAGTGGTCTACGTTTGGTTCTGTTACTTGTGCTTCTGGGGAGTCATACCCAAAAAAATTATTGGCCAGACTGATGTCATGGAGCTTTTCTCCTGTGTTTTCTTCCACTAGTTTTACAGTTTCAGGTCTTACAGTTAGGCCTTTAATCCATTTTGAGTTAATTTTTGTATATTGTGTGAGACAAAGGTATAATTTAGTTTTTCTGCTTCTGAATATCCAGTAATTCCAACACCATTTGTTGAAGAGACTATCCTTTCTCCATTGTGTGTTCTTGTCACCTTTGTCAAAAATCAATTGACCATAAATGTGTGGATTAGGAAATGTTAATAACAGTTGCTTTGCCTCGCTCTGAGGCTTGTCAGTTTCTAAAGTGACATTAAGGCTTAAAAAAAAAAAAAAGTTAAACAGTTGAGTGACTTTATTAGAGGGATCACTTGTTTATGGATATTTGTTTTGAGGCAACACAGATTATAGTATCTTATAGTTTTTTAAGTCAGATTGTTTTTGACACTGGTCTACAGTTTCTGATTTTTATTTCCCCTTTTTAATTTTCCTCATATCTATTTAGAGAATCAGACACTAGTCAATACGACTTATAGGAAAGGGTCAGGCCAAGGCAAAATTGTAAGCTTCATTCTCTCTCCTCCAGATATCTCTCTCTTCCTCTGGGTGCCTTTTTTTTTTTTTTTTTTTTTTTTTTTTGAGACAGGGTCTCTGTCGTGTAGGCTAGAGTGCAACGGCACAGTCGTAAATCACTACAGCCTTGATCTCATATGGCCAAGCAATCCTCCCACCTCAGCCTCCAGAGTAGCTGAGACTACAGGCAGGTGCCCCGGTACCTGGCTTTTTTTTTTTTTTAAGAGATGGAGTCTCACTATATTGTCCAGGCTGACCTCAAACTTCTCCTGGGCTCGAGCAATCCCATTGGCCTCCCAAACTGCTGGTATTACAGGCGTGAGTGAGCCACCATGTCCGGCCCCTTCCTTTTCTTTGATTCAAATTGAGGTGCCTGCAGTCAACTGACATTTGCTGTTACTTTCTCTTCCGTCCCTTTTATCTTTACACCTCAGGATGTTGCTTTCTGTATTTATCAACTTGCCAGTCAACTGGCCTGATAAAATCATGTATGCTAATTAAAGCGTGACCTGTCACCTGTGGGGCCTTCTGCCTCCACCTGTGTCACTAATCAAGAATCAAATGGTTTTGGTTTGGGAACAGATAAGAAGGAAGAACAGTACTTTGGGAAAGGGGAGCCTGAATCACATTCTGCAAACTACTACCTTCACAGTCCAGAAGCACGTGACTGTAACAGTAGCCAAAAGCCCTGGCCAGGCCAGCGCAACACAGGAGCTGGAAGCCTGGCCCAGCCCTGGGAACCAGAGTCGGGGTCAGAAGAATAGCCTCAGCAACTCTGAATGCAGAAAAGAAAAACACTGCTTCTCATTTCTCTCAGAGCTAGAAAATGCATGTTTGGTGTCTGCTTGCCAAAAGAAGCTTTTGGAATTTACGTTGCTAGTCTCAAGTTTTGAAGTCTCAAAGGATGTGTGAAGTCTCAAAGAATGTTACATGGATTGAGTGCATGTGTGTGTTTGATTTTAAGATGATAACTGTGGGCTCGTTAAGACTTTCTGGTTTTGTGATGTGTGGTCCTATTGTCATTTTTGTTTGGTTTTGATTTTTAATAGGTGGAAAAAGTGGAGGAGAGCCTGGGTAGGAGGGAGATTCAGGGAAAAGAAATCAAAACAATCCTGGAAACTCCCCTAATGTTCAAGGATCTCAAAGCACATGACCACGGAGGATTGGTAGGTGAGGAATGAAGGGAGATTTTCCTGTGAATCACGTATTTCCTTGTTATCACAACAACCCTTCCTGTCAGCGGCAACAGTACATTTAGGGTGGAGTTGAAGAGCCAGGTCCCGTACATGAGAGAACCCAGCTTAATCATGAAAGAACAGTTCCAACTGTTTAGTACAGCAAAGAACATTCTAGAAGAATACAGAATATAGTGTGTCCAGAGTTGGCCAAAAGACTTTTGAGAAGTTTTAAAATTTGATATTCAAATAATTCCTGCCTTTTGTAAAAACAAAGCCCACTTATTAATCTCTTGTAGAGCTATATTACACAAATGCCAGTATGTTAGGTACAAAAGCAGGTACACGCCAAATACAAAGCATCTCTGCTGCCCTGAAAGAGCTTAGACCTTCTGATGGGTTGTGTGGGAGCTGATGGAGAACCGAGGTTTGATGACTTGAGCAGACACCATTGAAAGTCACTGCATCTAACTTCCTCTTTGCAGCCCCGCTGAATGAGGGTCTATGCAAAGCCACGCCCCTCAGCCTGTCCACTCAACTGGCTGGTCCCCCAGTTTGCTTCCTTAGCAGAGTAGGGCATGATAGTTCAGCCATCACTACACACAGTCAGCCTTATATGCATTTGCCTGCCTTGATGACAAAATGATGCTGGGAGGGCTTCTTGTCCAAAAATGTTGACCCTTGACCTGTTCAGGGTTTGAGGCACTACAATTAGAGAATTCTTCCTGCATATGCAGCGTGATGAAGCAGAAAAAGCTTGGACTCAGATGTCAGCAGACTTGAGTTCAAATCTCAGCTCTTCTGCTGACCGTGTCACTTCATTTGCAAACCTCTGCCTCCACATGAGTTAAAAGCGGATATATGGCTGGGTGCGGTGGCTCACACCTGTAATCCCAGCACATTGAGAGGCTGAGACAGGTGGATCACTTGAGCTCAGGAGTTCGAGACCAGCCAGGCCAACATGGCGAAACCCCAAAAGTTAGCTGGGCGTGATGGCAGGTGCCATAATCCCAGCTACTCAGGAGACTGAGGCATGAGAATCACTTGAACCCAGGAGATGGAGGTTGCAGTGAGCCGAGATGGAGCCACTGCACTCCAGCCTGGGTGAGAGAGTGAGACTCTGTCTAAAGAAAAAGGGTGGGGGACAGGGGCTGATATATGTGAAATCAGTGAGACAATAGGAATTCGTTACATATTAGTTTCCCTCCTTACTTTTCAGAGTGTAATAGTGTAAATACTCCAGAGTTAACAGCCTCAGCTCTTGCCATCTGGCAAATTGGGATGCCTCTGTAGTGAAATTAATTAATTTTCGACTTTTATCCAGAATACTGGTGGTCTTTAACCACTCAAGGATGGAATGCTTTTGGCAAAGGTTTCTCCCTTAAGATTTTTTGCTTGCTCTCATAATCTCACTTCTTTAGACCATCCCGGAAAGTAAGGACTATATCTTATTTATTTTTGTATTTCTTATGCCTGCCATAGAAGGTAATCAATAAATGTCTGTCACATGAACAAATAAATAAACAAATTCTCCAGGGAGAGCAGAACAAGAGAGGTGATGATGGGTAGAAGGAGAAAGTACCTCGAGACTAAGAAGAGGGAAGGTAAGAGGGCCCCAAAGCAAAACAAAACAATTTTTTGCCTAATTTGTAACTTTATCCAGAATCAGAACTGCTGCTGCTGCTGCTGCTTTAGAAAGTAGATAAACTATCTAGGCCTGGTGGCTCACACCTTGTGATGGTTAATACTGATTATCAACTTGATTGGACTGAAGGATGCAAAATATTGATCTTGGGTGTGTCTGTGAGGGTGTTGCCAAAGGAGATTAACATTTGAGTCAGTGGGCTGAGAAAGGCAGACCCATCCTTAATCTGGTGGGCACCATCTAGTCAGCTGCCAGCAAATATAAAGCAGGCAGAAAAATGAGAAAAGGAGAGACTGGCCTAGCCTCCCAGCCTACATCTTTCTCCCGTGCTGGACGCTTCCTGCCCTTGAACATCGGACTCCAAGTTCTTCAGTTTTGGGACTTGAACTGGCTCCCCTTGCTCCTGAAGCTTGCAGACAGCCTATTGTGGGATCATGTGATCCTGTAAGTTAATACTTAACAGACTCCCCTTTATATATAGAGAGATATATCCTATTAGTGGCATCACCCTAGAGAACCCTGACTAATACATACCTATAATCCCAACACTTTGGGAGGCTGAGGTGGGAGGATTACTTGAGCCCAGGAGTCCAAGACCAGCCTGAGCAGCACAGTGAGATCCCATCAAAAAATTGAAAAATTAGCCAGGCATGGTGGTGTGTGCCTGTAGTCCCAGTTACTCAGGAGGCTGAGGCAGGTGATCTCTTGACACCAGCAGGTTGAAGATGCAGTGAGCTATGATTCACTCTAGCCTGGGCACCAGAGCGAGACCCTGTCTCCAAAAAAAAAAAAAAAAAGTAAAAACTAGATAAATATTCCTCATCCCCCACAGGCACTGGCACAGGCACAGTGATATGACCATAAGGATGATGATGATGATAATTCTGTGGAATAGGATTAGAAAACTACCTTTTCTTAAAGTGGCTATAGCCCTTTTTGCAACTATCTTGCTACTACGTTTAGGAAGGCAGCTACGATTTATTCCAGTCTCTTGACTACATTAAGTATGTAACAGATATGATTTTCACACAAATATTATCTCATGAAAAACTGGGAGGAGGGCCTGGAGGGGGTGTGCAGGGTACTTTTGTGTCTCCTTGAACTTCCCAAATGCCCCTGGAGTGCTGTGCTACTCCATACAACTATCCAGCCTGAGTGGTACTCTATGCTCAGTGCCTACACTTTGTTCTATTACTTTTTTTTTACGTTAGTAAGAAACCTTAACACGACATCTACCCTCCTAACAAAACTTTAAGTGCGGAATATTGTTAAGCAGAGGCACAATGTTGTTCAGATCTCTAGAATGCATTCATCTGGCATAACTGAAATTTATACCTGTTGAACAGCAAGTCTCCCATTTTCCCTTTCCCCTACCGGCTGGCAACTGGCAGTGACCATTCTACTCTCTGCTTCCATGAATTCGACTATTGTAGATACCTCAGATAAGTGGAATCATGCAGTATTTGTCCCTCTGTGACTGGCTTCTTTCACTCGGCACAATGTCCTCAAAGTTCATCCGTGTTGTCACATACGGCAGGATTTTCTTCTTTTTTAAGGCTGAATAATACTCCACTGTATATACATATGACATTTTCTTAATCCACTCATACGTCAACAGACATTAAGGTCGTTTGTACATCTTCATTATTGTAAATAGTGTTGCAATAAACATGGGAGAGCTAGTATCTCTTCAAGATCCTGATTTTAATTCTTTCGGATAAAAACCCAGTAGTGGGGTTGCCAGATCATATAATAGTTCTATTTTTAATTTTTTGAAGAACATCTATATGGTTTTCATAGCAGATGCACTATTTTACATTCCTGCCAACAGTGTTCAAGGGTTCCTGTTTCTCCACATCCTCACCAACACGTATGATACTTTTATTCTTTTTCAATAATAGTCTCCCTAACAAATGTGAAGTGATATCTCATTGTGGTTTTTATTTGCGTTTTCCTGATGACTAGTAATGTTGAGCATTATTTTATACACCCGTTCGCCATTTGAACATCTTCCTTTGAGAAATGTCTATTCAGGTCCTTCGCTCATTTTTCTGTCAGGTTATTCGTTTGTTGTTGTTATTATTGTTGTTGTTTTCCCCCATTGAATTGTAGGATTCCTTTACATATTTTATATATTAACCTCATGTCAGACATATATATACCTTGAAAATATTATCTCTCATTCTGTAGGTTGCCTTTTCACTCTGCTGATTCACTCTTCTGCACACCCTTTGCTGTGCAGAAGAAGCTTTTCAGTTTGATGTAGTCCCACTTGTCTATTTTTACTTTTGTTGCCTGCACGAAACACATAATTCTAATACAGTAGAAAATAAACATGGCTAGGTGGATGCTTCCTCAACAAGACACTGTCCAGCTCAACCAAAAAACCAAAATCAACCTTTATAGGAAAACACTAAAAGGATTTCCGCTGAAAACAGGAAAAAAGACAAGATTGTCCTTTACCGCTTTTTTTTTTTTTTTTTTTTTTTTTTTTTTTTGGTGAAATAGAGTCTTGCTCTATCACCCAGGCTGGAGTCCAGCGGCCTGATCTTGGCTCACTGCAACCTTCCATCTCCCGAGTTCAAGTGATTTTCCTGCCTCAGCCTCCTGAGTAGCTGGGATCACAGGCACGCACCACCATGCCCAGCTAATTTTTGTATTTTTAGTAGAGATGGGGTTTTACCAGGTTAGTCAAGCTGGTCTCAAACTCCTGACCTTGTGATCCACCCGCCTTGGCCTCCCAAAGTGCTGGGATTACAGGTGTGAGCCACTGCGCCTGGCCATACCACCATTTTTATTTAGTACAGTATTTGAGGTGCTAGATAGTATAACTAGACAAGAGAAAAAACATAATGGTTATAAAAATTTGAATGGCAGACGTAAAAGTATCACTATTTGAAGATTAAATGATTCTTGGCCCATAAAACCCAAGTAAATTAACTAAAAAGTTATTTCAAATAAGAGAAGGCAATAGGGTTGACTAGATATAAAAATTAATATGCAGAAATCAAGTCTTTATTTATATAAGCAATAATCATTTAGAAGATGAAATAAAAAAGTTGTTTTACTTAAAATAAACAAAAATAAAGCACTTAGGAATTAAAGATGAAATGTGTAACATCTAGATGAAGAAAATCTTAAAACACTAAGATATTTGAGAACAGATTACAAATAGAAAGGCAGACCATGTTCATGGGAAGGAAGATTCGAGAACACACACACACAATTGTAATTCTCTACTAAAGAGGTTCCAGAGAAATTGACATGATTCTGCCAGTGTCGGAGACACTGAGACTTTAAAGTCTATACCAACCTAGCTGGACATGAATGCAATAATAGAGTAAATAGACTGGGCACGGTGGCTCACACTCGTAGTCCTAGCACTTTGGGAGGCTGAGGCGGGTGGATCACCTGAGGTCGGGAGTTCGAGACCAGCCTGACCAACGTGGGAAAACCCCAACTCTACTAAAAACACAAATTAACCAGGTGTGGTGGCACACGCCTGTAATCCCAGTTACTTGAGAGGCTGAGGCAGGAGAATTGCTTGAACCCAGGAGGCGGAGTTTTTGGTGAGCTGAGATGGCGCCTTTGCACTCTAGCCTGAGCAACAAGAACGAAACTCCATCTCAAAGAAAAAATAATAGTAATAGCAATAGAGTGAATGACATGCCCCTTCCATCCTATGGCTGCAGGGCCTCAGTCTGATGGAAGAATTGCAAAGCACAGGCTGAGCTCGACATCAGTCTGGCTGACTTTGTATGATAAAAAAAAGAATGTACAACAGTCCCAGGGTCGATCTCTGCACCACCGGTAAATCCAGTAAAGTGAAAGGAATGTAGGGAGGAAAGATGGAGTTATGGAAGCCAAGGAGATAAACTCTAATCCCAACATCTCACTTAGAAATTGTTGAGTTGACTTTTTCTCTGAGCCTCAGTTTCCTTATCTGTAAAACAAAGGTTAAAAATGCCTGCTGCTTACTTCATGGGGCTGTAGTGAGGATAAAAGTTGAAATGTGAAGGCCCTTTGGAACTTTAAAACTATTTATTATTATATTTATTATTTTTATAGTTTACTATACAAACAAAAGCAACTCATGTTTACTTCATGTTTAATTGGATATTATTAATCGTGAGGGCGTCCACTGTGCCGTCCCCTCCTAATACCCACCAATAAATCCTACTTCCTGTCCACTTAAAAAAATAATAATAAACTTATTCCTCAGCTTTATTTATTTCTTAAGGAATAGACTTTCTCTGGAGCAAACCATTCCCAACTTTTTAACGAACCGCCACATGTTGTTTCTTGTGATTACCTGGAAACATTGGCTTCCATCCTCTTCTTCCTCTCCTGTTGCCTCCTTCCCCACTTGCAAAATGCAAAATTGTGTGTAGAAACATGAGTGTGAAACATCTTGAAGCCACTCATTTATATAAACTATATATGTTCTTGACTCCCCACTTGGGGAAGAGCTGCCTGGCCAGCACCAGAGCACGACATGAGTGAGAAATAGATTTCAGTGTTTAATTGATTTCCACAACATAGTCTATCCAGTCCTGCCTCATACTTGAGGCTTATAAGTGAAGTGGTGGTCAGAGAAAGGAATTATAGAGTTCAAGATTTTATCAAGTATAACCACATCTACAAGTTGTTGATGTGGAATGGAGATAAAGAGAATTCTAGGAGAAGTGGGAAGATTTTTTAATAACTGAGGCCTTTATTAAAGGTCTATGTAACAAATTTCTGGATAAATGCCCATTCTCACATAAAGAGTAGAGGGTTTGTTTTTTGTTGTTGTTGTTGTTGTTGTTGTTTTTTGAGACAGGGTCTCACTTTGTCACTCAGGCTGGAGTGCAGTGGCATGACCTCCCAGGTTCAAGCAACCCTCCTGCCTCAGCCTCCCAAGTAGCTGGGACTACAGGCACATGCCACTATGCTTAGCTAATTTTTTGTATATTTTGCAGAGACAGAGTTTTACCATGTTGCCCAGGTTTGTCTCGAACTCCTGAGCTCAAGCGATCTGTCCACCTTGGCCTCCCAAAGTGCTAGGATTACAGGCATGAGCCACCACGCCCAACCGAGAGTGGAGTTTAGATGTGGTACCCATGGAAAGGCAGAATAACAATAGGTGAGTGGATACAGTATCTAAAATCTTTTCTTTGGAAGGCTGTCATTCCTTACAATGCAATGACACCTTACATTCAGAGCATGGCAAAACAATGAATATAAAATTCATCCCACTCTTAACCACACATAATACACTCAAGATTGGGTGAGCCTATCACACCAAAGAATATATGACGTGCAACAGAGGTCAATCCTGCCCCTATCGCCCCCACATGGCTCAGAGAAAGCCTTAGCAATAAACACTTTCATTTATAATGAGGAACAGATGAAATATGGAAGGAAATGATGGCCTGACTGGATTTCCTGAAAGGTACATGAACAAAGTAATAAAACACAAGGGACCTTTATAAACAGCACTAGTAAGTTTTACATAAATGCCTCCCATGACCTTTTGTGCTTTTGAGCTATTTCAGTTACAGTAACATCAGACAAGTGGCCAAAATCATTTACTATAAATTCAAACATTTTCCTATTCATGTAAATCAATGCATAAAAATCAAAGCATACTTCATATTCATACATACTCAGAAATGCTATACACAGGCACACACGGAGAAAAAATGCATACGCCCTTGTGATCTAATTTGCTTTATAAAATGTTGTATTAAGAGCACCAACGCAGACATATAGTCTACGGAAGGAAACAGCAGACTTCGTTAGGCAGTTATGAAATGTAAGTCCCCAAACTGGCATTCCTAAGCCATACAAGTTGGAGTAACTTCACCAAAATGTGTCCTAAATTAACAAGCCAAACATGTTTTTCCTTAAAAGCTCAGAATTTTGCAATATTAAATAACATTTTTATTACTGTTAAAATTCATGGACTCTAGTATATTTGAAATTTTTAATCCTAATTGTCTAACTCTTAGAAATAAGGGAAATATTATTCTACCCTGCATTCTCAAAAAAAAAAAAAAGTTTTATTCATCTCACTTTGGTGACTTGATTGTTATCAAGGAAAGCAATTTCCTTTAACGTTTTATTCCACTGCAGAAAGCTTTTCCTGTACTTTATCTTGAATATGTATTATGGTGTTGCCCCAGTACCCACGTGGGAACTGCTGGCGGGCAAGGCTTCTTTTCTAGAAAAGAGGAAGAAAATGTTTTAGAAACTTGGGCCTTAACGAGGAACGCACATCAGAATAACACGAAAAGCCATTTCAAAATACAGGTGTTCCACGAAAGAGCCATATATGCAAAGCAATTCCCCATGGAGAAGGAGCCAAGAAACCAAAGAATGACGCAACACATTCAGTTTGTCATTATAGAGTGATTTTATTCGGGAATTTACAGACAGATGCATGGTCTTGGGTGACCACAAGATAGGTCTCTGCACTGTTACCCTCCAACCCAAGGGCTGTGTACCATTGGGAAAAGGAGTAATGTCTTCTGTCCAGAATTGGTGGATTCTTGGTCTCACTGACTTAAAGAATGAAGCCGTGGACCCTCCCGGTGAGTGTCGCAGTTCTTTTTTTTTTTTTGGAGACGGAGTCTCGCTCTGTAGCCCGGGCTGGAGTGCAGTGGCCAGATCTCAGCTCACTGCAAGCTCCGCCTCCCAGGTTTACGCCATTCTCCTGCCTCGGCCTCCCGAGTAGCTGGGACTACAGGCGCCAGCCACCTCGCCCGGCTAGTTTTTTGTATTTTTTAGTAGAGACGGGGTTTCACGGTGTTCGCCAGGATGGTCTCGATCTCCTGACCTCGTGATCCCCCCGTCTCGGCCTCCCAAAGTGCTGGGATTACAGGCTTGAGCCACCGCGCCCTGCCGAGTGTTGCAGTTCTTAAACATGGTGCGTCCACAGTTTGTTCCTTCAGACATTGAGATGTGTCTGGAGCTTCTTCCTTCTGGTGGGTTCATGGTCTCGCTGTCAGGACTGAAGCTGTAGACCTTCACGGTAAGTGTTACCACTCATACAGGCAGCTCATAAAGGCAGCCTGGACCCAAAGAGTGAGCAGCAGCAAGATTCATTGCAAAGAACCAAAGAACAAAACTTCCACACTATAGAAGCGGAGCAGATTGGGTTGCCACTGCTGGCTCAGGCAGCCTGCTTTTATTCCCTTATTTGATCCCACCCACATCCTGCAGATTGGTCCATTTTACAGAGAGCGGATTGGTCCACTTTACAGAGAGCTGATTGGACCGTTTTGACAGGGTGCTGATTGGTGCATTTACAATCCTTGAGCTAGACACAGAGTGCTAGACAGAAAAGTTCTCCAAGTCCCCACTAGGTTAGCAAGATACAGAAGTAGCTAGATACAGAGTACCAATTGGTGTATTCACAAACCCTGAGCTAGACACAGAGTGCTGATTGGTGTATTTACAAACCCTGAGCTAGACACAGAGTGCTGATTGGTGCATTTACAATCCTTGAGCTAGACAGAGTCACAGAGTGCTAGTCCTCCAAGTCTCCACGAGGTTAGCTAGATACAGAGTACCTATTGGTGTATTTACAAACCCTGAGCTACACACAGAGTGCTGATTGGTGTATTTACAAACCCAGAGTTAGACAAGGAGTGCTGATTGGTGCATTTAGAATCCTTGAGCTCACACAGAGTGCTAGATGGAAAAGTTCTCCAAGTCCCCACTAGGTTAGCCAGATACAGAGTGCTGATTGGTGCACATACAATCCTCCAGCTAGATATAAAAGTTCTCAAAGTTCCCATCCGGTTCAAGAGCCCAGCTGGCTTCACCCAGTGGATCCTGCACCGGGGCTGCAGGCAGAGCTGCCCGCCAGTCCCCAGCTGGGCCTGCACTCCTCAGCCATTGGGCTCTCCATGGGACCAGGTGCCAGGGAGCAAGGGGCAGTGCCCGTCGGGGAGGCTCAGGCCTTGCGGGAGGCCACCGCAGAGGGGGAGGTCAGACATGGCGGGCTGCAGGTCTGGAGCCCTGCCCCGCCTGGAGGCAGGTAAGGCCCGGTAAGAATTTGAGTGCCGCACGGGGGACCCGGGGTAACCTCCGCAGCTGCTGGCCCGGGTGCTAAGCCCCTCAGTGCCCTGGGCCTGTGGCGCCGGCTGGCCGCCCGTGTGTGGGGCCCGCTGAGCTGCGCCCGTGCCCGCTGGAACTCACACTGGCCCGCGAGCGCTGCGCACAGCACCAGTTCCCGTCCGCCTCTCCCTCCACACCTCCCGGCAAGCAGAAGGAGGCGGCTCCGGCCTCAGCCAGCCCAGAGAGGGGCTCCTACGGTGCCGTGGCGGGCTGAAAGGCTCCTCAAGTGCTGCCAGAGTGGATGCCTAGGCCAAAGAGGCGCGCTGAGAGTGAGGGCTGCTAGCACATTGTCACCTCTCAGTTTCAGAGGAAATGTACAGCAATTTGCTTAAGAGCTGGATTCACAGTAAGTATGAGTTCCTGTCTAAGGGTAGGATTTATGCAAAATACATGTTCTTCAACAAAAAACAATAGATAAATTAGAAATATTAGAAGCATTCCTAGAACAGAGTTCATCAGAAGCCAACATGGCGGATTAGCTTCCAAGATGAAGTTACGTTGGCTTCCACAATAGGTCTGGGGTTCATCCCTCAAGATTCTAATTCCCTACGAATGTTATTGGTGGTCACGTGCTTCTTTTTCACAGTGGCTGTCAGAACACTGGGGGCCAGGTTTGCTACCCGTCCCTGAGTCAGGTGGGTACAAGCGGTGGCCCAGAGTGTGGCTCCTATGCTAACATCACTCCTGGGTCACCTTACTTTCTTTCCCATATTTTCCTTTTGTCTATTTTCTTACTTATATTCAGTTTATCTTGCTAAATTGGTTGCATTTTTTTTTTTTTCACAGAGTCTCGCTCTGTCGCCCAGGCTGGAGTGCAGGGGCATGATCTCAGCCCACTGCAAGCTCCACCTTCCAGGTTCAAGCCATTCTCCTGCCTCAGCCTCCCAAGTAGCTGGGACTACAGGCACCCGACACCACGCCCAGCTAATTTTTTTGTACTTTTAGTAGAGACGAGGTTTCACCGTGTTAGCCGGGATGGTCTCGATCTCCTGACCTCGCAATCCACCGGCCTTGGTCTCCCAAAGTACTGGGATTACAGGCGTGAGCCACCACGCCTGGCCTTTGGGTGCATCTTTAGAAGCAGCCTTGAATTCTTTTTTACAATGTGGAGAATAAGTCAATGAGTAAGTAATGAGAGAGAACAGATTTTTTCAATAAGGGAATGTTCTATCCTTTCCAGGACCTTTTTCTCTCCCTGCAGATTCCCAGTGCTGTGCTATTCTCTCCTCACCTCATCAACCCTAGTCTCAAATCCATCTTTTACACTCAATAAAGTTAAATCAATGTGTTACCATTCTGAGAGATATTTGCCTTTTCTCTAATAGCAAAATAACATGAACTACCTCTTAAAATAATTTCAGATTATCAAGGAAGCAGGCAAAAGTAGAGGAAGTAATCACAGACAACAATCTTCCCAATACTGCAAAAATTATACCACTCATCTAGGATTATTTCTGCTTGGGACATTTTTAAAGGAAAATTGGATAGTTTCAATAACAATTTTAATTTACAGCTTTTAAACTTTAAAAAAAATTTTTTTAGCAATGGGGTCTTGCTGTGTCACCTAGGCTGGAGTGGAGTGCAGTGGCATTGTCATAGTTCATTGCGGCCCCAAACTCCCAGGCTCAAGTGATTTTCCCACCTCAGCCTTGGGAGTAGCTGAGACTACAGGTGTGCACCACTGTGCCTGTCTAATATTTTTTTATTTTTTGTACAGATGGGGTCTCACTATGTTGCCCAGGCTGGTCTCCAACTCCTGGGCTCAAGTGATCCTCCTGCCTCTGCCTCCAAAGTGCTGGGATTACAGGCATGCACCACCGTGCCCAGCCAATTTATTGCTCTATTGATAGATTTCTGTGAGTCGTGAAAAACCAAATTAACTGGGATTACAGGCATGCCCCACCACGCCTGGCTAATTTATATATATATATATGTATATAATTTTTTTTTTTTTTAAATTAGAGATAGGATTTCGCCATGTTGGCGAGGCTGGTCTCAAACTCCTAGCCTCAGGTGATACGTACCCCTCAGCCTCACAAAGTGCTGGGATTACAGACATGAGTCACTGAGCCCGGAGTTGGCAGTATTTGAAGGAAAGAAGCTGGGGTTCTTGTTTAAAAGAAAAGGATGACCCTTCCCAGAGAGAATATAAAATATGGATGGCTTAGTTTGTATCACTCAGGCCACTGACCTGAGATGACTGTTAATAATTATTTATGAGACATACACATATATTTGTACATTTATACATATACATACTAAATCTATATATGTGTAAATTCTTTTTCACAGTGACTATCAGAACATTGGGAACCAGGTTCTGATATATATGGATTAGATTATTCAATAAAATAAAATTGTTTATGGTACAAACTTTTCTTACGGTTAATTGTTTCCCTTTGTAGGTACATATTTTAGTTTATTGAAAGTAGATTTAAATGAGCTTTTATAAGAGACAAGGGTGGAAGTGGAGATTTGGGAAAAGGCAAAAAAAAAATAAGAGAGAGAGATAACTTGCTATTAATAAACCTGCCAAGAAAGAAAATGAGATTTCAGAAATATGCTGCATGTGGTATAAAATCCAGGATTTTTTTTTAAAAGGAAGGCATTGTTCACAGGAGTATTAAAGTGATCGTTTTATTATACTTCAAAAGTATTTAAGACCTAAAGAAACAGTGTGCCTTCCATTTCAGCTATTAAAAATCCAAAAGGAGAAACAAGCTACACCTGCTTTTTTTTTTTTTTAATTGAGATTGAGTCTCGCTCTGTTACCCAGGCTGGAGTGCAGTGGTACAGTCTTGGCTCACTGAACCTCTACCCCCCGGGTTCAAGCGATTCTCCTGCCTCAACCTCCTGAGTAGCTGGGATTACAGGCACCTGCCACCACACCCAGCTAATTTTTGTATTTTTAATGGAGACGGGATTTCACCGTGTTGGTCAGGCTGGTCTCGAATTCCTGACCCTGATCCGCCCACCTCGGCCTCCCAAAGTGCTGGGATTACAGGCATGAACCATCGCGCCCGGCCCACTCCTGCATTTCTAAAACAACACATCCATGGCCAGACCTCCTACAACCTACACCTTCAGTTATTTTCTGCCCCCCAGGGCAGGGTGGGGAGGTAATAAATTTACCCACTATTTCCCAAAAGATTTGATATTTCACAGATTAAATGGTTTATGATCCCAAAAGTTTAGGATTAAAACAAAATTCTCATAAAAGAAAGGTATAGGTAAAAGAGGAAGAGGAGATGGAGTGGGAGATACCGCAAATTAGAAGCCCTGGAGTCTGATGCTATTTCTGGTTCTCTTGGAGAATAAACCCCATGGTAACCTAAGAGTCTCCTTGTGAGGCTTTAACCAGGACTAGGCAGAAAGAACCAGGACTCTGTATTGAGAGTGTCCAGCCCCAAATTCAGTTATATGGAGCTAATGGTAAGTGTAAGGTCTGAAAGGAGAGTCATTAAACACCTTCTATACACCAGACACTAAGAATCAAAACTCAGCCGGCAGGGTAGCTCATGCCTGTAATCCCAGCAATTTGGAAAGCGGAGGCAGCAGGATTGCTTGATCCCAGGAGTTGGAGGCTACAGCGAGCCATGATCAAGCCACTGCACTCCAGCCTGGGAGATAGAGTGAGACTCTGTCTCAAAAAATAATAACAAATAAATAAAGTAATAAAAATAGGCCGGGTGCAGTGGCTCGTGTGCCTGTGGTCCCAACTACTTGGGAGACTGAAGTGGAAGGATCACTTGAACCTGGGAGGCAGAGGTTACAGTGAGCTGTGATTATGCCAGTGCACTCCAGCCTGGGTGATGAAGCGAGACCCAGTCTCAAAAAAAAAAAAGTTTTATAAATTAAAAAAAAGTTTCTTAAATAAATAAAAACTAGGCTGGGCGCAGTGGCTCACACCTGTAAGCCCAGCACTTTGGGAGGCTGAGGCAGGTGGATCACAAGGTCAAGAGATCGAGACCATCCTGGCCAACATGGTGAAACCCTGTCTCTACTAAAAATACAAAAATTAGCTGAGCATGGTGATACGCGACTGATGTCTCAGCTACTCAGGAGGCTGAAGCAGGGGAATCACTTGAACCCAGGAGGTGGAGGCTGCAGTGAGCCAAGCTGGCGCCACTGTGCTCCAGCCTGGTGACAGAGCGAGACTCCGTCCCACAAAATCAATCAATCAATAAAATAAATAAAAACTAAAGCAGAGCAGGTCTTTCCCTTTAGGAGTTAAGTTACATGCCATATGCCCTTTGGCAATACCAAACCTCTGCTGGCTTCATATATAAAATGAGGATTGTTAAAGATAAAGTTCATCTCAAAGATAAAGTTCCTGGAACAGATGGTAGGTTTCCCTTAAAGGTTAGCCTTCCTCTCCCACTTCGCGATGTGATTTGAGGATGCCCTCCTGACCCCAAAACCCTTTCTGTGACTACTACCACCTCATGGTAGTGTACTTAATAATGGATTTAGATTGTTGGATGTGAAAAAAACAAGATCATGTTGAAAATATTGTTATAATGTAAAATCTGATTATATTCATTTAGTCTCTATTACAAGACTTGCTACTAATTTGTTCATTTTTTTTCCACCCCTGATTATTATTCAGTTCTTCACTCTTTTTATTGTGGTAAAATATACATAATACAAAACTTACTATTTTAAATGTACAGTGTAGTGGCATTAAGCACAATCACAAGGCCAGGCACGGTGGCTCACGCCTTTAATCCCAACACTGTGGGAGGCCGGGGCAGGCGTTCAGGAGTTCACTTGAGGTCAGGAGTTCAAGACCAGCCTGACCAACGCGGCAAAACCCCATCTCTACTAAAAACACAGAAATTAGCCAGCCATAGTGGTGGGCACCTGTAATCCCTGCTACTCAGGAGGCTGAGGCAGGTGAATTGCTTGAACCTGGGAGGCAGAGGTTGCAGTGAGCTGAGATCATGCCATTGCACTCCACTCTGAGTGACAAGAGTGAGACTCCATCTTGGGGGAAAAAAAAAAAGAGGAAAGGAGAAGGACCAGAAGGAGGGAAAGAAGGAGAAGAAGGAGGAGGAGGAGGGGAAAGAAAGAGGAGGAGGAAGAAGAGGAAGAGGGGGGAGGGTGAGGAGAGAGAGGGAAGGAGGAGGAGGAAGGGAAGAAGAAGAAGGAGGAGGATGGGGAGGAGGAGGAGGAAAGAAGAAGAGGGGGATAAAGGTGAGGAGGAAGGGCAGAAGAAGTAAGAAAGAAGGAGAAGGACCAGAACCATGGATGGAAAAAAATGAAGAGGAGGAGGAAGAAGAAGAAGAACAAGAGGAGGAGGAGAAGTAGCAGCAGCAGTGGAAGAAGAAGATGGAGAAGGAAAAGAGAAGAGGGAGGGGGGAGGGGAGGGAGAGGAGGGGAGAAGGGGGAGGGGAGGGGGAGAGGGAGGGGAGGAGGGGGAGGAAGGAGGAAAGAGGAGGAAGGAAAAAGAAGAAAGAGGAGGAGGAAGGAGGAAGAAGAAGAAGAAAACCAAGGGAAGTACACATCTTACAGGTCAAAATACAGTGTGGTGTTAGCACAAGAATGGGTCCCTAGACCAGTGGAATTAAACAGAGTGAAGAAACAGATGCAAACCTAAAGGGCCACCTGACTCCTCTGCAATTCATTGAAGAAGGATGATCTTGGAATAAATGAAGCTGAGGCATTTGGATATTCAAACAAAAATAACCTTGCCTCTGTCTCATGTCACACACAAAAATTATATAGTGATAGATCATAGACTTAAACAATCAAATTTGTAGAAGGAAACATAAGTGAGTAGAGTATTTTTGTGACCTTAAGATAGGAAAATATTTCTTAAACAGGACACAAAAAGAATTAGCCATCAAGATCCATACATTGTGAGAACATGTGGGAAAGGGGGGAAAAGAGATTGATAAATTGACCCTCATTAAAACCGAGAATGAAATAGCAAGACATAGACTGAAAGAATAGATATTTGCACTATATACAACTGACAATGGATTCATATCCAGAATATATTAACTCCTATAAATAAGTAAGGAAAAGATGGTTAATCACATTTTTTAAATGGTTAAAAGACTTAATCAGACACTTTAACCAAAGAGGATGTTAAAATAACACACATATGAAAAGGTGCTAACACTCATTAGTCACCACAGAAATTCAAAGTAAAACTACAACTGTTATCTACTAACAGGACAGTCACAATTTTTAAAGACTGACAATTGGTTGGGCACAGGGGCTCACGTCTGTAATCCCAGCACTTTGGGAGGCCAAGGCAGGTGGATCACCTGAGGTGAGGAGTTTGAGACCAGCCTGGCCAACACAGTGAAACCCCATCTCTACTAAAAATACAAAAATTAGCTGGGTGTGGTAGTATGTGCCTGTAATCCCAGCTACTGGGGAGGCTGAGGCAGGAGAATCCCTTGAACCCGGAAGGCGGAGGTTGCAGTGAGCTGAGATTGTGCCACTGCACTCCAGCCTAGGCAACAAGAGTGAAACTCCATCTCAAAAAAAAAAAAAAGATTGATATTAACAAATTTTGGTAAGAAAATTAGGCATCTGGAGCTCTCTTAAATGGCTCTTGGAAGCATAAGTAGGTACAACCAGTTTGGAAAATGCTTGGCAGTGCTTTCTAAAGCTAAATCTATATATCCCTTCTGACCCTACAATTTCACTTCCAAATATATACTGAGCAGCAAGGAGTGCTTCTGTTCACCAAAGGACACCTACAAGAAAGCTCATGGAAGCTTTATTTAAAATAGCCTAAAATTGGAAACAACTCAAATGTCTACCAAGAGTAAAAATGATACATTGTGAAATATTCATACAAAGAATTTGTGGTATATTCTGCATTGTCAGGAGAAAGAACTGTGACTCTCACAGACATAATGCTGAATGAAAGAAGTCAAAAGTAAGAGAGTGCATACTGTGTGATTCTACTTCAGTAAAGCTTAGGAGCAGGCAAAACTAATGCAAGGTGATAAGCGTGAGAATAATGGCTCCATTGGTGGAATACTAAATGAGAGAGGCAGGGAAGAAGCCCTCTGAGGTCCTAGACATGTTCCAGATTTTGATCTTCACACTGGTTAGAAAGGTATATGTATTTATGAAATTTTTTTATATGCAAAATTCACACTTAAGATTTGTGCTCCTTTCTCTATGTAAGTTATACTTCCAACTTAAAAGCAACCATTCAATTCCCTATTTTCTATGTATTAATCACAACCTTTTTTTTTTTTTTTTTGAGACAGGGTCTTGCTCTGTCACCCAGGGTGAAATGTAGTGGCATGAACATGGCTCACTGCAGCCTCGAACTCCTGGGCTCAAGTCATCCTCCTCCCACCTCAGAATCCCATGTAGCTGGGACCACAGGCACACACCACCATGCCTGGCTAACCTTTTTCATTTTTGTGTGGAGACTGGGTCTCCCCACCTTGTGCAGGCTGGTCTTGAACCCCTGGGCGTAAGTGGTCCTCCCACCTGGGCCTCCCAAAGTGCTGGGATTGCAGGTGTGAGCCACCATGCCCAGTCAGCAACATTTTATTGAATGTCAGACATTCTATAGAAAAACTGGGCCGGGCGCGGTGGCTCAAGCCTGTAATCCCAGCACTTTGGGAGGCCGAGACGGGTAGATCACGAGGTTAGGAGATCAAGACCATCCTGGCTAACACGGTGAAACCCCGTCTCTACCAAAAAGTACAAAAAACTAGCCGGGTGAGGTGGCGGGCGCCTGTAGTCCCAGCTACTCGGGAGGCTGAGGCAGGAGAATGGCGTAGACCCGGGAGGCGGAGCTTGCAGTGAGCTGAGATCCGGCCACTGCACTCCAGCCTGGGCAACAGAGCCAGATTCCATCTCAAAAAAAAAAAAAAGAAAAGAAAAGAAAAGAAAAGAAAAAAGAAAAACTGCAGAGGCTCTGGATAACGTTATCTTCTAACAAGAGGCTTTTCCTTATTCTCTGGCAGGCAGCAGGAGTGGGTGCAGATCACCTCAGTACATTCAGTGCATAGAGATTTGAAGCTATCTTGCAATCTTTTTAAGATTTAGCCTTCCTCTAAATTGAACCCAGTCCTGGGAGTTAGCCCTGCAAATGAAGCCTGGGGTGTTTACTAGAACACTTCCTCCTTGGCTCCAAATTTTTACTTCTTACCTCAGTGCCATGAGGCTTCCACTCTGCTTTTCAGCCTTTTCTGTTCAATTTCTCCAACTCTAACCTTGTTCAGCTTAAGAATCAGTAAAGGCCCCAGGAAGAAAATGGGTGTGTACCCTTTTCTGGGCTTACTTCTCTGCACTCTCTGGAGTTTGTACCCTCAAGTCTCAACTGTTCTGGCAGCCCCAAAACTCCAATGTTCACCTCCTGTGCCTTGTGAGATTGACAAAAGTTCTACCACTTTGATGCCTCTTAGCATTCACCTTCTAACCAACTTCGAAACCTCTGTTCAGTGCCAAGAACTGGCATTGCCTCAGGGATCAAACTGCAAGCAGAGGGTGAAGCTCATCTCAGTGACCCACCCTTATCTCCAGTATTCTTCCCTTGAGTCCTTACTGCCTCAATGCCTTGCAGCAAATGTTTTTGGAATTGTATCTGGTTTTTCTAGATTTCCTTGATGGGAGCATGGTCTACTACAAACTATACTCCTCTAGCCATAATCAGAAATATTTTCATTAAAGTATAAACATTACGCTGGGCACAGTGTCTCACATCTGTAATCTCACCACTTTGGGAGGCTGAGGCAGGCGAATCACTTGAGCCTAGGAGTTAGAGACCAGTCTGGGCAACATAATGAAACCCTGTCTCTATTAAAAAAAAAAAAAAAAAAAAAATTGGCCAGGCACGGTGGCTGACGCCTGTAATCCCAGCACTTTGGGAGGCCAAGGCGGGTGAATAACTTGAGCCTAGGAGTTAGAAACCAGCCTGGGCAACATAATGAAACCCTGTCTTTACAAAAAAATACAAAAATTGGCTGGGCACACCAGCTACTCAGGAGGCTGAGGTGGGAGGATTGCTTGAGCCCAGGAGGTAAAGGCTGCAGTGAGCCATGATCACACCACTGCCCTCCAGCCTGGGTGACAGAGTGAGACCCTGTCTTAACAACAACAAAGACATTAAAGACATAGTAATGCTTACAGAAGTTATGTTTTTAACATTGGCATTTCAGGAGTTAAATGCAGATGGCAGCAGTTCTGAGGAAGAGAGGAAGTGATAATAGTCTCATTTTATAAAGCGACGTGTGATGATTCTAGAAAGAAAAGTAAAAGCAAGTTACTAATACGCTAAATCAGCACAATTCATGGGATGTGATCAATATGTGCTTTGCTTTATTTTTCCATTGCTCCTTGCAAATGTCTTCAGGGATGTTCAATTTCTCCTGCTCCAGATGACATCTTGGACTAATCCCATGACATTTCTGCTCACTGTCAGGAAATAGACATACCACTGTTACAACTGCCCATCAGGTTCTGGTGGATGCCTAAAACTGTCTCTTTCTTTCATGGAACTTGCAGAAGCTGACCCAGGAGGGTCTGCCTGGGTGAAGTACCTGGGATGTGAGTGGTGCATCACCTTCAGCTGACCTCTCTCCACTCAACCCTTGGTCCTCTAGCAACCCACTTAACAACAAGACTGATTATTTGCATACATCACCTTCCCAGTTTGTCTTTTTAGGCAGGACTTTAAGTGGCTCCAGGGTTCACTCTGCCATGTGGTCCACATCTGGTCCATTGGAAACACTCGTGCTCCTATTGAGCAGCCACTGGAGGAGAATGCAGTTATTCCTGAGCGGAACCGCCACCCTCTCGGATTCCATCATTCAAGCTGCTTCCTGGCTCACCATCTAACCTTTGTTATCCTTCAGACTTGCTAGAAAAGAATTAGATGCTGGTCCACTCTGTCCCTCAAATCCTCAGGGATACTTTGGGAGAACCCCCATTTGCTCTAGGGAAAGTCCATGTTTTTTTTGAGGAAATGAGGCAGACTATCTCTGTCTCAGTCCCTTGGTGGGATATGTGGGGTTGAGGCTCACGGTCAACCTTCTCCAAAGAAACCTTCCTCGAACATGCTCTCATCCTCTCCACCCCAGCGCTTCTATATTCTCCATGAAGTAATGGGTAAAGAGGAGCTTGAGAGTCATTAAACCAGATGTTGACTGTTTCCTTTGTAATCTGCATACAGGACTTGGCTTCACATCCATTTTGGCATATATCTTATCGGCGCCTCGGTCAAAATGAGGAGAGGAAGCATCCTACTCTCCCTGCTGTTACAAGTACATTGCTTCAGGTTATGATTGTGGCAAATAGAACAACCAAGGGTCTCAAATGCAAATGCATACCATGGCAGGCAGCTAAACCCATGCATGAAACACACTTTGATGTGAGAAAGACTATTGGACTTGCTTTATTAATTTGTAATTTTCCCACATGGGCACGGGGAAATATTTTGTTTGCTATAAGAAAAGAAAGAGACCTATGATGAGAAATGGCAGTTTACCCTCAGCCTCAGCACTAAAGAGCAGTAAGGAGTGGGGGCATCTGGGGAAACTGGAAATCTGAGTGACTGAGTCATTATTCAGCTCAGGTCAACAGCTGCCGTAAAAGAATGCAAACCTCATTTAAATATTTGATGATTTTTCAAGAGAAGTAGAAAAATCTATATTTTTATATTTAACTCGATCCTTTGAACGTTGGCTCAAATGTTTTTTCAATAGCATGCAGCCCAAAGAACACTACCCATCTGTACCCTCTACAAGAGAGACACTAGAATAGTGAGCTGAAAATTCATGTATCCGAGTGGAAAGTCAGTAAATATTTCTTTAAATTGATCCCTTTACAGATAGTGATTTTAGACAGTAGTTAGACCTGTGAAGAAAACTGAAAGAACAAAAAGCTGAATGAGTTAAGAGTGGTTATCTTTAAGCACAGCATAAAAAAGACTATAGTTTTTATTATTTATACTATTTTTTGTTGTTTAAGTTTTGTCCTTATTATCTTAAGAAAAAAATTAAAAATAGGAATCAAAAAATCCCTCCACAAAAACCCAACTCTTATTTGACTTCCTTAGCGGGAACATGTATTTCTATCATCAGACAACAGAAACCACGGCATCCCCGCTGCACCAAGGCCGTAACAGCAACTCCACCAGCTTTGCAGAAACGATAACTGTGCAAGGGTTCATCAAGTTCTGTTCCCAGCTTCTGTGTCTGTATCCTCCTGTCCCACACTGGATTGCTCAATGTCTTGTTCTTCGCACATAACTAATTCTTTCTGCTCCTCAGAAAGGGCGTTGACCATATCTGAGGACTTGCAGAGCATGTTCCCAACTCAAGGACCACATGGAGCAGCCTGAAGGCCGCCTCCAGCCCCAGCCAATATCCAATGACTACATGGGATTTTATCACTGAGTTTTCTGTCGCCTCCCACGGCCCCTACCTCATTAATCTAACACTATCCTTGTAGCTACATCTCTGCTCACAAAACCATCTGAGATAGTCACGACCATCCCCATTCACACCCCTAGAATACTTTTGTCTCCGTGGGTTCTCCATCCAGGTTACACGAGTACAAGTTTGTATCCTCCCTCTTGCAGAACCTCTCTCCGATGCTTGGAACAAGAGTCATTTGTCCTCAGCTCTCTTCCAACAAAAAGATGGCCCAGAGAGATTACTCCTATCCCAGAATGATATAAACTACGAGATTTTTGTTTTAATAAAAATAGCTGGCTGGGCACTGTGGCTCACGCCTGTAATCCCCACGCTTTGCAAGGCCAAGGTGGGTGGATCACTTGACGTCAGTTCAAGACCAGCCTGGCCAACATGGTGAAACCTTGTCTCTACTGCAAATACAAAAATTAGCCAGGCGTGGTGGCGGGTGCCTGTAGTCCCAGCTACTTGGGAGGCTGAGACAGGGAGAATGCTTGAACCTGGGAGACAGAGGCTGCAGTGAGCCGAGTTGCATCACTGCACTCCAGCCTGGGTGACAGAGCAAGACTCCATCTCAAGGAAATAAAATAAAACAGCTAACAGTTGTTGAGTGTTTTACTTCACGCTGGGCATTGTTCTCATCTCTGTAGTTTAGGTACATTTATCTCTATTTTAAGCCAAGGAAACTGAGACGCAGAAAATTCTGCTAAGTAACCTGCTCAAAGCAAAGACTTAGTAAGTGGCAAAGCATTTGTGTTGTTTTTGTTGTTGCTACTGTTGTTGTTTGAGACAGGGTCTTACTCTGTCACCCAGGCTGGAGTACAATGGTGTGATCACGGCTCATTGCAGCCCCAGCCTTCCCGAGCTCAAGCAATTCTCCTACCTCAGCCTCCTAAGTAGCTTGGATGACAAGCAGGCACCACCATGCCTGGTTAATTTTCTTTTCTTTTTTTTTTTTTTTTTTGTACTTTTTGTAGAGTTGGGGTTTCGCCATTTTGCCAGGCTGGCCTCCAACTCCTGAGCTCAAGCGATCCTCCTGCCTTAGCTTCCCAAAGTGTTGAGATTACAGGCATGAGCCATCATGCCTATCCACAAAGCCTTTGTTTTAACCCTGCTTCGACTCCAGATCCTGTGCTCTTACTACTAAAATTGTATAGTATTTCAATATCAAACAGCCCATGAATGCAAAACAATACACCCGTCAAATAGGATGTAATCGCCAAAATCTAATTCTATTGCATCTAGAAGATCTTTATGGACAGTGAAAAGAGTTGAACATCATTGACAGGTTTGAATACATTCAATATTTATACTCTTATCTCCTCCCACCATTACAAATTGTCTACATGGCATTCTGAGCCTTTATGAATTCAATTAAAATGAAAAATTCCAAGGCCTGCTCACCAGAGGTCGCTCTCCTAACTGTGGGATCCTGTTAGTCTTGTAGAGTAAGACAGCAGAGTTGGCCAAGAAAGTGATGGCAGCAGCCATCAATGTGACCAGCAGATGGCACTAGAGTCCCACAGATCCTGAGATTGAACCTTAGCTAAACAGCCTCACTAGGCATACCATATCTGTCAAGTCAGGTTATGCTAAGCTTATTATTTTCATACATGTTTAAATATAACGCTATTTGGTTGTCAAGATAGTACACCCAAAACTCATACACAACTCATCTTCAAGGAGAACAAAATAAGTAAGATACGTTGCTAGAAATAAGGTAATGAAGGAAAAAAAATAAGAGGATTGATTCAGAATGACAACTCAAGACTGGGTTTAGAAGTTGTTTCTGGATGGCTTTCACCAAAAACCATAGACCCATCTAAGATCAGGGATACAAGGAGGGCTCATGGCTTCCAGCATTTTCCATTGGCCCTCAGCAACGTGCTCCCCAAGTTTAGTGGTCAAGAGAGATGGTCAATATAGACCAGGTTACGTGAGGACTTGGCTATGCTAGAGGAACCCAGAACACAAGTCCATGGCCTTTTCAACCATGTTAGGCATTGGAGGCCACATCAGCCCCCAAGGATCCACTCCACAACTTTATAAATTTGTTAGGCACCAGTGGCTTACTTCAGAGTTCTAGTTCCTACCCTGTCAAGGAGTCTACAGCAGCCCTACCCACAACTTACCTCCAGGATTTTGCTTAATTTCTGTGGAAAGCAATCTCAACTTCCCAGTTCACACACAGATGCAACCTGCATGAGACATTCCTAGAAGTCAGCAACCTTCGGTGACTGGTCTGTCTGATGCTATTCTACGTACTGCTTGCTCACTTCATAAATACGATGTTCCAAGAGCACAAGGCTATCTATGAGTATGGAGATAAATAGTAACATCTTTTCACTGCGATGATTTAGCTGGAATAATTAAAACTTATATTTCCACTTATGAAGACTCTGCTTTTTGTTTTTTTTAATAGAGATCGAGTCTCTCCATGTTGCCCAGGCTGGTCTCGAATTTCTGGGCTCAGGCAATCCTTCTGCCTTGGTGGTAAGATTACAGGTGTGAGCCACCGTGCCCGACCTGAAGATTCTGTTTTACTTTGAGTAAAACCTACTCCACTTTATCAGCACTGTAGAGACTGTTGATAAGTGGCACTTCCCTAGAAGGGCCAAGTACTGACAACAACAGTCATATCTTGAATGATGACCAAGACCTGCAACAAGTACTTCTACTTGTATTTTTACTGATTTTAGTTGAAAAAATGTTTACTCATTTTAGTTTAAAAAGTATGTCTGTTTAAAGATATATATATTTAAAGTATATCTTTTTAAACATACACTTTTATATCTTGAGATATAAACCGAGAAAGGTGAAAGCACTAAAGAAAACTACTTTTTAGGCAGGCTGGGATACTTAGAATAGATCATTCATAGACAAAAGATTTAAAGGAACCAGAGAGTTCAACTCAAAAGACAGAACACATTTCTGGAATTGTTCGTGCACATCTTCTGAGTGCCTTTGTAGAGGACATCCCTTCTCCTTGAACTCTTCTCTCTAACTCCTTGTTCTGCCTATAAATCCTACTCATCATTTAAAGTTAATTTTTTTTTTTTTTTGAGACAGAGTCTCACTCAGTTGTCCAGGCTGGAGTACAATGGCACGATCTCAGCTCCCTGCAACCTCCACCTCCCGGGTTCAAGCAATTCTCCTGCCTCCGCCTCCTGAGTAGCTGGGATCACAGGTACACACCACCATGCCTGGTTAATTTTTCTGTTTTTAGTAGAGATAGGCTTTTGCCATGTTGGCCGGACTGGTCTTGACCTCCCGGTCTCAAGTGATCCCACCCCCGCGGCCTTCCAAAATGCTGGGATTACAGGCATGAGCCACCGTGCCTGGCCTAAAGTTAAATTTAAATAGTTCTTCCCCTGCAAAATATTCTCCAACCTCCTCAACCACAGTCAGAATCAACAGCTCCGACCTCTCACCGCTCAGTATGTTTTATAAGCTGCCCTCATTTGTAAAAATCTATCCCGTAGTAATAAAAGCAAACAAACTGCCATTGTTAAAGGGTTTACCAGTTAAGTCATTGTTGGGCAGGTGACTTGAGGCAGTGGGTATAGGGGTTAAGAACACAGGCTCCAGCAGCAGACCTTGGCGTTAATTCTTGGTTCTCTCACATACTAGCTGTGTGGTCTCGGGTACGTCACTAAACTTTACCCTGCCTCATCTCCTCATCCATAAAACGGAGGTAACAGGTCCAGGCGTGGTGGCTCAGGCCTGTAATCCCAGCACTTTGGGAGGCTGAGGCTGGAGGACCACTTGAGCCCAGGAGCTCAATTCCAGCCCGGGCAACATAGTGAGACCACGTCTCCACAAAAATGTTTAAAAATTAGCCAGGCATGGTGGTGTATGACTGTGGTCCCAGCTACTCGAGAGGCTGAGGCCGGAGGATTGCTTGAGCCTGGGAGGCCAAGGCTGCAGCAAGCTGTGATCGTACCACTGCACTCCAGCCTGGGTGACAGAGTGACCCTGTCTCAAAAAAAAAAAAAAAAAAAAGAAAAAAAAGGAAGTAACGATATTATCTTAATGGGTTGTTGGGATGATTAAATAATATAAAATATGAGAACAGAACAGTGCCTGGCATAAAACAGTCCTCTATAAAATGCTAATTTTGCATTAGTTTACCTACTAGATGGGTTGTTGCTCACTGTATATCAGAATCGCCGGGGATATTTAAAAACAAACAAAAAAACTGATATCCAGACCCTACCCAAGACCTATTTTAAAAGATTGTTGAGGTTGGGTGCAATGGCTCACACCTGTTATCCCAGCACTTTGGGAAGCCAAGGCAGGTGGATCACCTGCAGTCAGGAGTACAAGACCAACCTGACCAATATGGTGAAACCCCATCTCTACCAAAAATACAAAAATTAGCTGGGCATGGTGGCATGTGCCTGTAGTCCCAGCTACTTGGGAGGCTGAGACAGGAGAATTGCTTGAACCCAGGAGGCGGAGGTTGCAGCAAGCTGAGATCGTGCCACTGCACTCCACCCTGGGTGACACAGCGAGACTCCACCTAAAAAAAGGGGCAGGGGGCTGTTGAGGTGGCTTCAGGTATTCATGTTTCAAATCTCCCCTGGTAAGTAGCATGCTCCAGGGTTGGGGACCACTGTGTTGGATTGTGACCCCTTTGGCAACAGGAACTACTCGTCTTTGCATCACCAGTACATGGGTTACCATCTCAGACATGTGTGAATTTAGTTACATCTGTTGCATGGAACAGAGGATCTGAGAAGATCTAGAAGGATATAAAATCCGTGTGTATCCACAAAGCATCTCCTAAGACCCAGCTATGGCTTTAGATGTAACTATTTCCCATCATTATACCTTGTGCCTTGGAGAGGAGGCTTACCTGAGTACCATTAAGGACACTTGGGGACTAAAGGATGGGAGAAGAACATTGGTCAACTGCAAAGTTTTTCACAGAAACTCTGAAGTCATACTGATAATGTCAGAGTTATTTGAACCAGAGCAACTCCATCTTGAATAGGGGCTGGGTAAAATGAGGCTGAGACCTACTGGGCTGCATTCCCAGATGGTTAGGCATCCTAAGTCACAGGATGAGATAGGAAGTCAGCACAAAATACAAGTCATAAAGACCTTGCTGATAAAACAGTTTGCAGTAAAGAAACCAGCCAAATCCCACAAAAACCAAGATGGCGATGAGAGTGACCTCTGGTCATCCTCACTGCTACACTCCCACCAGCGCCATGACAGTTTACAAATACCATGGCAACGTCAGGAAGTTGCCCTATATGGTCTAAAAAGAAGAGGCATGAATAATCCGCCCCTTGTTTAGCATATCATCAAGAAATAACTTGGCCAGGCGTGGTGGTTCACGCCTGAAATCCCAGCACTTTGGGAGGCCGAGGTGGGCAGATCAGGAGTTCGAGACCAGCCTGGCCAACATGGGGAGGTCAGGAGTTCGAGACCAGCCTGGCCAACATGGGGAAACCCTGTCTCTACTAAAAATACAAGAATTAGTTGGGCGTGATGGCACGTGCCTGTAGTCCTAGCTACCCAGGAGGCTGAGGCAGGAGAAATGCTTGAACCCGGGAGGCGGAGGTTGCAGTGAGCTGAGAATGTGCCACTGACTGCAGCCTGGGCGGCAGAGCAAGCCTCTGTCTCAACAAAAAAAAAAAAAGAAAAAGAAAGAAAAAGAAAAAAGAAATAGCTATAAAAATGGGCAACAAGCCGCTATCGAGGATGCTCTGTGGAGTAGCCATTCTTAATTCCTTCACTTTCCTAATAAACTTGCTTTCAATTTACAGACTCACCCTGAATCTTTTCTTGCGTTAGATCCAAGAACCCTCTCTTGGGGTCTGGATCGGGACCTGTTTCCTGTAACAATAGAGCAGCAAAAATTATAAAGTTAAGCTAAAGCCTCATTGGGGGGGATTGAGAAAATATGTTCAATTCCTGTTTGATAGCACTGTCCAGTCTCAAATACTGTTCACCAGAAATCTCCTGAGTCCTGTCAGCATTGGCATTTCTCTGAAGATGCGAAATTTGCTACACCAGGACACACCGTGCCTGATAAAACCTAACTAGCTTGATGGGAAAATGTTGAACCATCAAAGACCTCTGAAGGATAAAGGACATGGATTTTAAAAGTTAGAAACAAAGTAACCAGGAATTTTCCCCTAAGAATCTAGAGGCTGTTAGAACTATGAGAGAGCATAGGAGGATTTTTATATTACTTTAGAAAGTCTGGTTGTTGTGAAGTGTGTAAACAGAAAATAGAAAGGTTTGGATTCCTGAAATTAGAAGCTATTATTCTTTGTGTGTGTGTCCTTTTGCAATGTAAAGCACAAACTGCAAAGGGGACAACATTTTGAAGTACTTTGTTTTGTTTTGTTTTGTTGAGACATGGTCTCACTCTGTTGCCCAGGCTGGAGTGCAATGGTGCGATCTTGGTTCACTGCAGCTTCTGCCTCCCGGGTTCAGGTAATTCTCCCACCTCAGCCTCCCGAGTAGCTGGGACTATGGTTGTGCACCACCAAGGTCAGCTAATATTTTTCTGTATATTTTGGTAGAGACAAGGTTTCACCATGTTGGCCAAGCTGGTCTTGAACTCCTGACCTCAAGTGATCCGCCCGCCTTGGCCTCCCAAAGTGCTGGGATTACAGGCATGAGTCACCGCATTCAGCCAACACTTTGTTATTCTTGAGTGTTCTTTCATCTTGCCATCCCAATTCAATAGAGCTCAGTTTTTTGTTTCTTTTGAAATGGAATCTCACTCTGTTACGCAGGCTGGAGTGCAGTGGGGCAATCTCAGCTCACTGCAACCTCTGCCTCAGCCTCCGAGTAGCTGGGATTACAGGTGCATACCACCATGCCCGGCTAATTTTTGTATTTTTAGTAGAGACAGAGTTTCGCCGTGTTGGCCAAGCTGGTCTAGAACTCCTGACCTCAGGTGATCTGCCTTGGCCTCCCAAAGTGCTGGAACTACAGGCATGTGCCACCATGCCTGGCTATTTAAAAAAATTTTTGTACAGACAAGGTCTTACTATGTTGCCCAGGCTGGTCTCAAACTCCTGGGCTCAAGCAATCCTCCCACCTCAGCCTCCCAAAGTTCTGGGATTACAGATGTAAGCCACTGCCCCCAGCCAGCTGTGACTATTTGAACCTTATCTCAAGCTCATATCACTACCCTTAGGACCAATCCTGTCCTTAAGTATGATCTATTAAAGCATGTTAGGTAGTCTAACAGTATGGAACTCAATGGAGTCTTCCTTAACTTGCTACCAGCTCTCACCTTATGCCCATTTCAGTATTTATACATTTATCTTTTTTCTGAGACAGTTTTTTTCCTATAACGTACATGGTATGACATCCATAGAGAAAAGTGCACAAATTGTAAATGCTCAATCTATTGTTTCAACATGAACAACCTCAATCACCATCACCTGCTTAAGACATAAAACACAAACAGCATCCCAGAAGCCTGCTCTGTGCTCCCCACCAATCATGCTCTGCTCCCTTCCTCCAAACATTCACTATTCTGTTTTCTATTATCTGTTTCTGAGGTTTTTTTTACCGAGAATCATATGGTACCTGTTATCTCATGCCTGGTATTTATGCTATGCATCGTGTTTGTGTGATCCAGTCGAGTTTTGCATATAGCAGTAGTGGACTCTTCATTGTATAGAGTTGCAAAGTACAAATATATTGCAATTTGTTTACTGATTCTCCTGGTGATGTGCATTTGTCCCCAGATTTTGGTTCTTGTGAGTAATGCTGTTCTGAACATTCTCAGGGGTCCCCAACACCCAGGCTGCGGACTGGTACCTGTCCGTGGCCTGTTAGAAACTGGGTTTCATGGCCGGGCGCGGTGGCTCAAGCCTGTAATCCCAGCACTTTGGGAGGCTGAGACGGGCGGATCACGAGGTCAGGAGATCGAGACCATCCTGGCTAACACAGTGAAACCCCGTCTCTACTAAAAATACAAAAAACTTAGCCGGGCGAGGTGGCAGGCGCCTGTAGTCCCAGCTACTCGGGAGGCTGAGGCAGGAGAATGGCGTAAACCCGGGAGGCGGAGCTTGCGGTGAGCTGAGATCCGGCCACTGCACTCCAGCCTGGGTGACAGAGCGAGACTCCGTCTCAAAAAAAAAAAAAAAAAAGAAACTGGGTTTCACGGCCAGGCGCGGTGGCTCATGCCTGTAATCCCCACACTTTGGGAGGTTGAGGCGGCAGACCACAAGATCAGGAGTTCAAGACCAGCCTGGCCAACATAGTGAAAACCCGTCTCTACTAAAAATAAAAAAAATCAGCTGGGCGTAGTGGCACGCACCTGTAATCCCAGTTACTTGGGAGGCTGAGGCAAAAGAATCACTTGAACCCGGGAGGCAGAAGTTGTGGTGAGCTGAGATTGCGCCACTGCACTCCAGCCTGGGCAACAGAGCGAGACTCCATCTCAAAAAAAAAAAAAAAAAGAAAAAGAAAAGGAAGAAACCAGGCTTCACAGGAGGAGGTGAGTGGCGGGGCACACGAGCATTACTGCCTGAGCTCGGCCTCCTGTCAGATCAGCGGAGGCATTGAATTCTTTCTTACAGGAGCGTGAACCCTATTGTGAACTGCACATGCGAGGGATCTAGGTTGCATGCTCCTTATAAGAATGATGATCTGAGGTGGAATAGTTTTATCCCGAAACCATCCCCTGCCACACTGCCTCCCAGGTCCATGGTAAAATTGTCTTCCGCTAAACTGGTCCCTGGTGCTAAAAAGGTTGGGGACCGCTGTTGTATATGTCTTTTGTGTATACGAGCATGCGTTTCCGTTAGATACATATGTAGAGGGAGTGAAGCTGTTGGGTTGTGGAGTATGCATACACTCAACTTTAGCAGATAATGCCAAAGTTTCCCAACATAGTTCTACCAGTTTACACTCACAGTGTATGAGATTTCTCATTTCTTCTTGTCCTTACCCAGAATGGTATTGTTCACTCTTTAAACTTTGTCCCTTGGGCATGTTGTGGTATCTCATTGCCATTATAATTTGCATTATAATTTGACTAATGAATTTGGACCCCCTTTCAAATGTTTATTGGTCGTTATCATTCAAATCTCTTGATCACTCTCTATGAGGTTGTCTGTCTAATTTGTAGAGGTTTTTTGTATGTCATCAATACAAGTATTTACTCAGTTACACCAATTGCAAACACCCTCTCCTACTGCTTGGTTTGCCTTTTCATAATTCTAATTGTGTTTTGTTGAAAGCAGAAAGTTAATGAAGTACAATTTCTCAATTAGCTTTTTTTTTAGTTTTTTCTTATTTCTGCCCTCAGTCTCCTCTCCAATATTTATTTGTTTTTATTTTTTTTTTTATTTTATTTATTTATTTTTTTTGAGACGGAGCCTTGCTCTGTCGCCCAGGCTGGAGTGCAGTGGCCGGATCTCAGCTCACTGCAAGCTCCGCCTCCCGGGTTTACGTCATTCTCCTGCCTCAGCCTCCCGAGTAGCTGGGACTACAGGCGCCCGCCACCTCGCCAGGCTAGTTTTTTGTATTTTTTTTAGTAGAGACGGGGTTTCACCATGTTAGCCAGGATGGTCTCGATCTCCTGACCTCATGATCCGCCTGTCTCAGCCTCCAAAGTGCTGGGATTACAGGCTTGAGCCACCAGCCCAGCCTATATTTTATTTTTTATATAACAATTTCTCAATTACTTTCTTTATTGAGAGTGCCTTCTATGTCCTGTTTAAGAGGTATTTCCACATTCCAAAGTCATGAATATTTTTCTATTTTATCTTCCAGGAGCTTTACTGCTTTCTCTTTCATAAATTATAATTCACCTGGAATTAGCTTTTTTGAATGTTGGGAAGTATGGGAGGTATAGGAAAAATTTTATTTTTCCATATGGCTATACAACTGACCTCACATCATTTATTGAAAGGACCAAGCTTTCCTTACTGCCGTGTGTGTGTATGTATGCGTGTGTTTGAAGACTACTAGTGTAAATGAAAATATCAGTACTTCATATCAATACTTTGTGAGTTGATCATTATAAGTGGTCACAAATAGATTCAAATATATTTGACTTTTTATTTGCTCAATTACAATTGAGTTATAGCTCATAAGAAAAGCAGAGAAAAAAGAAGAGGCAGATAAGGTTAAGACAATTAGAAATGGAAAAAGAAGGCTGAACCACATATAAAAGGGATTCCAGGGACAAGGAAATGAGTCAGAGCCTCCTAGATTTGCTCGCAGAAAAAATAAAAAAGAGAAAACATAATATACATTAAACCTAGCTTATGGCCACAGGAAGGATTTGAGAAGTTTGTACACACCCAGATCTCAAGAGTGGTGAGGTGTATGGTTGTTATTTAAGTACAATTTAAACCTGAGACTGAATGAAGAGCTGGTACATCACTAGTAGAGACCGGACAGGGGCCTCCCCAAGCAGTAAATTACTAAAGCAAGTGAGGACAGGAACATTCAATTAGGATATATTTAAAAAAAAAAAAAAAAAAAGGTTGATTACTGTGTAAATGTATCAATGTGCTCTCTACCCCTAACTCTAAAATTCCTCCCCGTATTAACTACAGGGAAATCATACTCATCAAATTTAGATTCTGATAGATCATACTTAAGTGGAAGGCAAAAAGGCACTGAAGAGTGAAAGTAGAAAGAGTTTCACTTGATACATCTGTTTCACTTTCAAAAAAGGAAGTGTCAGTTTCTCTCTCTGGCTGCTGATTGCGGAAAGAGAATGAAGAAGCCTATTAACAAGGCACACATGGGGATGGGCAAGGGCGGGACTTTGTTTCATTGCCGACAACAGCCACAATCATATACTAGTCTACTTCAGTTTATTAGAAATAGTTCTTTTTTTTTTTTTGAGATGGAGTCTTGCACTGTCACCCAGACTGGAGTGCAGTGGCACTGTCTTGGTTCACTGCAACCTCCGTCTCCTGGGTTCAAGCAATTCTCCTGCCTCAGCCTCCCAAGTAGCTGGGATTACAGGTGCACACCACCACAGCCAGATAATTTTTATATTTTTAGTAGCGAAGGGTTTTCGCCATGTTAGCCAGGCTGGTCTCGAACTCCTGACCTCAAGTGATCCACCTGCCTCAGCCTCCCAAAGTGCTGAAATTACAGGCATGAGCCACCATGCCGAGCCACGAATAATTATTTACTCGGGTCATTTTTATACACCTGATTTACTCAATTTACTCACTTAGACCAGTTGGTGGGCATATGTAGAGTTTTAATATGGGGGGAAACATCCCTTTTAAGATGAAAAAAACCATCTATTACTCCTTACATTAACTTATTTGTTAAGCATCATTCACTATACTTGACATCTGCAAATTTTGAGACTCTCCAAGGTACCGCAGAGTGGATTGGCTCTCTCTTAGCAGTACCCTTATTGCCCAGGCTGGAGTGCAGTGGTGTGATCTCAGCTCACTGCAGCCTCGACCTCCTGGGCCCAAGCAATCCTCCCACCTCAGCCTCCCAAGTAGCTGGGACTCCAGGCCTACGCTACCACACCCAGCTGGTTATTTTTTATTTTTTGTAGATACAGTATCTCATTATGCTGTCCAGGCTGGTCTCAAATTCCTGGCCTCAAGCGATCCTCCCACCTTGGTCTCCCAAAGTCCTGGGATTATAGGCATGAGCCACCATGCCTCGCCTCTTTATTTAATATGGAAGATATGACAGAGGCTCTGAATTAATAGAGGATTTATTGATCACTGTCGATTGTCTGATTTTCACTCATTCACTATATATTTATCACCGACTTCTTACCATATAGCAAGTACAATTGCTTAAAGCACTGAAAGACATGAGACTGGCTGGGCGCAATGGCTCACAAATGTAATCCCAGCATTTTGGGAGGTCACAAGGGCAGATTGCCTGAGGCCAGGAGTTTGAGACCAGCCTGGGCAACATAGTGAGACCCCTGTTAATACAAAAAATTTAAAAAATTAGCTGGGCACGGTGGCACGCTGGAATTAATACAAAAATAAAAAATAAAAATAAAAAATTAGCTGGGCACGCTGGTAGTCCCAGCTACTTAGGAGGCTGAGATGGAAGATCTCTTGAATCCAGAAGGCTGATGCTGCAGTGACCTATGATGATGCCACTGCACTCTAGCCTGGGTGACAGAGACTCTGACTTAAAAAAAAAAGTGAGACTCCTCCAAAAATTTTCATATTCTTTTTTTTTTTTTTTTTTTTTTGAGACAGAGTCTCGCTCTGTTGACCAGGCTGGAGTGCAGTGATGTGATCTTGGCTCACTGGAACCTCCACCTCCCATGTTCAAGCAATTCTCCTGCCTCAGCCTCTGTAGTAGCTGGGATTACAGGTCCACACCACCATGCCCTGCTAATTTTTGTATTTTCAGTAGAGATGAGGTTTTGCCATGTTGGCCAGGCTGGTCTTAAACTCTTGACCTCAGGTGATTCACCTGCCTCGGCCTCCCAAAGTGCTGGGATTGTAGGCGTGAGCCACCACGCCCGGCCAATTCTCATATTCT